>NW_024039379.1:967500-987500 GCF_016077235.1 Cyprinodon tularosa
CGGACCCCCGGCTGCCCTCAGCGCCGCTCTGAGCTGACCTGATCCTGATGCAACCCCACCCCAACATTAAAGCCATTAAATTATTTCTCATGAACAGTTTTATACGAACAACAAAGACAAAAAACCCAGAAATTAAAGTGGCTGAAAGTCTGAAGGACAAAAACATGAACGGCCAGAGGAGCAACAGGAAACAATTAGAGCTGTTAGACTTAAACATCGTTAAATGGCCGATTTAATCACTAAAGCCAGCACAGAGTTTATAAACATGCTGCAATGAAACCATGAAGGACAGAAGAGATACAGAAATAAAGCTCTGAAAGAAGTATCTAAAAAGTAGACTCTCTGAGCAATCAAAGCAAAGCAAATGATTGTTGATGCTAGATGAAGGGGTGACCCTGTTGGTTACTATGGAAACAATTGAGCAGGAGCAGCGAGTGAATCACACTCACTTCCTGAGGTTCTTCTATCTTTCAGGGACTCAGTAACTCAGTACCAGGACCTGCTGTCCCGTACTGGAGGACAAATTGACATCTGGTGAAGATCTGAATAGTTACGTCACATCCAGGACCAGTGATTGGTTAAAGCAACTCAAACTGATACTAAATGATTACAGGTGCTGGTCATAAAATTAGAATATCATGAAAAAGTAGATTGATTTCAGTAATTCCATTTAAAAAGTGAAACTTGTATATTATATTCATACATTACATACAAACTCATATATTTCAGATGTTTATTTTGTTTAATTTTGATGATTACAAATGACAACAAATGAAAATCTCAAATTCATCCATCCATCCATCCATCCATCTTCCTCCGCTTATCCGGGGTCGGGTCGCGGGGGCAGCAGCTTAAGAAGGGAGGCCCAGACTTCCCTCTCCCCAGCCACTTCTTCCAGCTCTTCAGGAGGAACCCCAAGGCGTTCCCAGGCCAGCCGAGAAACATAGTCTCTCCAGCGTGTCCTGGGTCTTCCCCGGGGCCTCCCCCCGGTGGGACGTGCCCGGAACACCTCACCAGGGAGGCGTCCAGGAGGCATCCTAAACAGATGCCCAAGCCACCTCAACTGGCTCCTCTCGACGTGGAGGAGCAGCGGCTCTACTCCGAGTCCCTCCCGGATGACCGAGCTTCTCACCCTATCTCTAAGGGAGAGCCCAGCCACCCTACGGAGGAAACCCATTTCGGCCGCTTGTATCCGCGATCTCGTTCTTTCGGTCATGACCCAGAGTTCATGACCATAGATGAGGGTAGGAACGTAGATCGACCGGTAAATCGAGAGCTTCGCTTTTTGACTCAGTTCTCTCTTCACCACGACGGACCAATTAAGAACAGGGATACCATGGTCCTTCAACCAGGTACTGGTAGCTTTGGCACTGTGTGCAGGTGCCAAGTCCTGTTGGAAAATGAAATCTGCATCTCCAAAAAGTTGGTCAGCTGCAGGAAGCATGAAGTGCTCTAAAACTTCCTGGTATGTGGCTGCGTTGACCCTGGACCTCAGAAAACACAATGGACCAACACCAGCAGATGACATGGCACCCCAAACCATCACTGACTGTGGAAACTTTACACTGGACTTCAAGCAACGTGGATGAAGTGCCTCTCTTCTTTTCCTCCAGACTCTGGGACCTTGATTTCCAAAGGAAATGCAAAATTTACTTTCATCAGAGAACATGACTTTGGACCACTCACCAGCAGTCCAGTCCTGTTTCTCTTTAGCCCAGGCAAGACGCTTCTGACGCTGTCTGTGGTTCAAGAGTGGCTTGACACAAGGAATGCGACAGCAGAAACCCATGTCTTTCATACGTCTGTGTGTGGTGGTTCTTGAAGCACTCACTCCAGCTGCAGTCCACTCTTTGTGAATCTCCCCCACATTTTTGAATGGGTTTTGTTTCACAATCCTCTCCAGGGTGCGGTTATCTCTCTTGCTTGTACACTTTTTTCGACCACATCTTTTCCTTCCCTTCGCCTCTCTATTAATGTGCTTGGACACTGAGCTCTGTGAACAGCCAGCCTGTTTAGCGATGACCTTTTGTGTCTTGCCCTCCTTGTGCAAGGTGTCGATGGTCGTCTTTTGGACAACTGTCAAGTCAGCAGTCTTCCCCATGATTGTGTAGCCTATAGAACTAGACTGAAAGACCATTTAAAGGCTTTTGCAGGTGGTTTGAGTTAATTAGCTGATTAGAGTGTGGCACCAGGGGCCATCAATTTTGAACCTTTTCACAATATTCTAATTTTCTGATATGATGAATTTGAGATTTTCATTTGTTGTCATTTGTAATCATCAAAATTAAACAAAATAAACATCTGAAATATATGAGTTTGTATGTAATGTATGAATATAATATACAAGTTTCACTTTTTAAATGGAATTACTGAAATCAATCTACTTTTTCATGATATTCTAATTTTATGACCAGCACCTGTATATGAATGTGTCGTTTGTGCTAATCACAGTTCAGCTTCGCTCTATTCACCAAGTCTGCGCTATTAGCATCACTTAACAGGCATCCCTTGCATCACCAACCCAACAAAGCTAACAACTCATTGACTCAATGGGGAATTCACCTGTAGAAGCTTTTGAAGCAGCATCTATCCTCAGGTATTTGAGCCACAGAGCAGCAACCAACCTACATCCCATAATATCTTATATTCAGCAAGTAGAGCTCCAGAGAGATTGTTTCAGGCTGAAGGTCAATTTATGCTTCATCTCAACTGTGCTAGCTTGACCCTGTGACAAACCTGTGGTTCACAGGGTCAAGAAATTGTTAATCCTTGGATTAAACCTTCCATAACAGAAGTATAACTGAACATTTTAGTCCGTGAGGCAGACACCCTGTCTGCTTTTAAGGCTAGGCTTAAAACTTTCCTTTTTGATAAAGCTTCTAGTTAGAGTGGCTCAGGTTATCCTGAGCTATCTCTATAGTTCTGCTGCTATAGGCTTAGACTGCTGGAGGACATAGGGACCCCTTTTTCATCATTCTGCTTCATTCTATCTCTATTCTCCCACTCTGCAGAATCTGTTAGTTCAATCTCTAACGTTCTGCTCTCTCTGCTTTTTCTCATAGTAGCTTCATCTGGTCTGTTCCTGTTTGGCTGTGACTCCATCCTGGAGAGAAATATCAGCTGTGCTGCTGCCATCAACACCTTTGTTTCTAGATGTTGGAGCTTGGCCTGTTTTCCAGTGTAGTCCTGTTTCTCTGACTGTGACTAACTGGATGTGCTCTCTTCATCCTCTGACATGGGAGCTGGCTCGGAGCTCGTCTGTCTGGCTGTGTGTTTCCTGGACGGGGCCGCCTGTGGAGCTGGTTGACAGTTGCCTTTTGTATCTATGCTTCTTTTTCTAGACTGAATAGAATTGAATTTAACATTTGGATCTACCTGTAGACTGCTGCTGTTCATCATTTGGCATTAAGAAGTAAAAAAGCAAAGAGATCAAGTGATTCCAGGATAACAGATAAAATTAACATTAAACAGAACTCTGAACTCAAACCATGAAACACTGAGGAGACCTTCTGCTTAGGGATGGCTGGACTAGCTGCCAGGGTTTGGGCCTCTGAGGGGACAGGGTTCCAGTCAGGCTTAGTCTACATTAGATGCTGGTGAGCCTGAATCAAGGGGTCTGGATGGGATGCCGAGTGCCTCACCCACTTCCTGACCTGGTGCCTCACACTTTACCCCACCCGGTGCCCCCCTGGTGGTGCCTAACGTGCTGGTGCCTCATTTTTGGGGTGCCATATCTGGTGCCTCACTCACCAGTACCTCACTTGGTGGTGCTTCCCCTGGTGGTGCCTCGCTTGCTGGTGCCTCACTCTGTGCCTCAACCGGTTCCTCACTCGATGGTGCCTTACCCTGTGCCTCTCTGGCCTGGGGGCTGTTGCTGCTGTGCTTCAGGGACAGCCTACCTCTGTGCTGGCTCTCTATGATATCTTGTTTCTGTGAGCTGCTGGATTCAGGTGAACACGTCCTTTGCTCCTCTGGTCGCCTTTTGGTCCAACCAGTATAACAACCACACATCTT
Source organism: Cyprinodon tularosa (assembly GCF_016077235.1). Lineage (NCBI taxonomy): Eukaryota > Metazoa > Chordata > Actinopteri > Cyprinodontiformes > Cyprinodontidae > Cyprinodon > Cyprinodon tularosa. The sequence goes on from NW_024039379.1 coordinate 971,515, forward strand.
GTGGTTTATAAAAACCCATTAAACACGCAGTCCTGCATATGCTGCTCTACACCCACTGGCAATAAAATAATCTAAATGATTTAAGGAACCCAGCTGACTATTGCAATAAAGAACCAGTCTGGATTTCTTGAAATCAATCAGATTTATCAGGATATTATTTTAAACAGTAGATTTAAAACAGTTGTATTCCATGTAATCAACCAGCTTCTCTACAGCAGGGTTCCTACCAGCGCCGTTACTCCATCAGCTGATTAGGCTGTTAGGCTGATCCAAGGTCAGACTAACGGCTCCGGAAATGTTGTTTCTGAACACATTTAGCAGCTTATTGCACATAGACATAACGATTATAGATGTGATAAAGTGCTGCTGACAGAAACAATGAACAGTAACAGAAAAATCCACTGAGGCATCAGGATCTGGATCAGAAGACAGAAAATAAACGACTGCAGAGAAGAGATGAAAACTTCATAAAACAGAAGAGAACCAAAAGATCCAAACTGAGATTCAACCACAGTAACTCTAACAAACTGAAAGCTGTTTTTTTCTACAGACAGTGAACATCTCACAGCTCTGATAGAGAACATCCTGGGAGAGATCATTGATGTTTAATGAGGAAAACCTGAAGAGCTTCAAACAGAAAATGTTTTTCAGACTGAGGAGCCGGAAGTTTCCCACATTCTGACTCCAACAGCCAGAGGAAGCAGCAGGAACTCAGACCAGTGCTCTTTACTGGGAGCTCCAGTTTACTCACCCACTTCCAACCAAAGGTCTCCCAAGTTCTCCTAACCGGGGGGTCTGCTTCTCTCTGGGGTAGAGGGGGAGTCCTCCTTCTCCCAGCTCCTCCTCCTCCACCTCAGGGTCCCGTGCTCTCACCTCACAGTGAGCGCTCACCAGTAAACCCAGCACCAGCACCAGTTCTCCCACTGCCATCATGTCGGCCGGTTGTGTGAAGTTCTGTGAGACCCCCCCGGCTGCCTTTAAGGAGGAGGCAGAGAGAGGAAGAGGAGGGGGAGGAGGTCCTGCCCCTTGTTTCCTCACCCAGCCTCTGCTCCCTCCCTGATGGGATTTCATTTTGATCCTGGATCCGATCCAGGGTCCGCACCTGGTTCTGATCCAGGATCAACCTCTGGATTGTTCTGGACTTTAGACTCTTTAATGAAAAAGGCAGCATGGAACCTGAAAATAAGATCAGATGTCATCCAGAGACAAATAAAGCAGCTCTAAGGAAACTTCAGCATCTTTTCTCAATGGAGGACATTTGATCTCATGTTTGCTTTTTGTGGATCTTTGATTTTCCTGTTTTTATTTTAATGATGTCACTGTTGGTCCCTCATATGTAGCTGCAGGAGGTTTAAAAATACTCTGAATCTGCACACATTTCTACAGAACCAACAGGGGGCGCTGTGGCTGAGCTGGTCAGACACAAAAGCAGAGGCCCTCTGATTAAATGAGAAGTCCGCTCACATTCAGAATTCAAACTTCTAAAAGTTCTTTAAATCTGAAATGATTCCATCCTGTTCAATAAATGATCAGTGTTTTTAATTCAGAGTAATTTTCATGTGAATGTGCTTTACTGGAGGCATCCATGTTTGTCAAAGAACACTACTGCCACCTACTGGTTAGTGACGTCACGGTGCGGTATCGGCTGTTGATCAAGTCCCAGTGCTGTATCTGGTGTTTGTCACAACGCGCTATTATCCAAGTCATCCTGAAAACATTCTTCTTCCAAATGTTGGCTACATATTACAGGTTTTTTCTCTGGCCAGAAGTTCGATGGCAAATCCTCCCTCTTCAAGTTGGCGATCCAACGACCAACCCGTCCGTGGAGGATCAGGAATCAGAAAGGTGGAATAACTCTTTTTTTCACTTTTCCCCGATGTATTCCAGCATCCAGCTGCCATGCACGTGGGCATTGTCAGTTTCACTATAGCTCTGGTGAATTTCAATGGTGAAGTCCTCTGGAAATCTTCAATAATTGTTGTTGATTGCAGATGTGTCTAGTAGTTCCCATTTAGCTTGGAAAGCGGGGAGAATGGCGCTAGGCTTACCGCACCGTGACGTCACTGCTGGAAGACGGCAGGAGGGAGGGGTTACTATCCATTAATTATTCCTCGCTGACCGGACTTTTCCTTTAAAGGTCTTCTGGTTCTGAAGTTGCTCCTCTGGCCGTTCATGGTGTTCAGCTATGGATCAGCTTCACGGTTCTGTAGCTCCATGGTCACAGTTTGGTCCCATAAACAGGATTCTGGGTCCAAATTCTGGCAGCTTTTCTAATCCCAACAACCTCAATCAGTTGTTCACTCTACAGGACATTACTTTATTTTTTTTTCCCTATCTGTTAGTTTTACACACTCTTCTAAGGTGCACATTGTGTGACCACTTTTACTATAACCTTTGCTGCTGTAACATCACAATTTCCCCATTATGCGACAATAAACAGATTTTCTATTCTATTCTTTTCTATTCTATGCTTCTTTTTCTATGTCTGCTTCTGTCTCCTTGAACCCCAGTGGGCCTCAGCAGATGGCCGCTCACACTGAGCCTGGTTCTGCTGGAGGTTTCTTCCTTTTCAAAGGGAGTTTTTCCTCTCCACTGTCGCTACAAGCATGCTTAGTGTGAGGGATTGCTGAAGAGTCAATGAGTCGATGCAATCAGCTGGTTTTCCTTAGATAGAAAACTTTGAATCAATCTGACTGGATGATCTGGTGAACTGGAAAGTGACCTGAGATGACATGATGTGAATTGGAGCTATAGAAATAAACTGAATAGAACTGAATTCTATTCTATATAAAAGTCTGCATGACAAGAATAAATCTTTAACCTGCAGAATCTTTCAGCTCCAACGACCCTGAAGCTTCAAGGTTTTTCTTTTTTTTTTTTTTTTTTTTTTTTCCAAGGTTCAAGGTTCAAGGTTTTTCTAGTTCAGAAATAAAAATAGGTTGTGTTGAACTATTCAGTCTCTGCAGACTGATGACCAACAGGAGGCGCTGTAGCTCAGCAGGTCAGAGCATCAGGATCAGCAGAATATCAACGATCACCAATGGAAGGTCTTATTATTGGATGAGCTCATAATTACATCATAACTCGGAACCCAGTGAGTCCTGGTTCTGCTGGATTGGGTATAGAGGGTCCAGATGAAGATGTTTGATTCAAACATCTTCATCTGTTATCCTGCAAAACAAATAATCTAAAGGATAAAACTCTGGTTGCTAATTCATCCTGATCAAATCCTTTTCATTTAATCAATTCCTCCTTTAATCCCAAAACTGTGAGAAGATTTAAAATCCTTTAACTGCATCAAACATTAATTAAACAATCTATATTCCTGTATGTATGAGAGCTTCTGCTCCTCTGCTGTCATTCTTCTGTTCAACGCTTTGAAATATAAACATGAATGAATTAAATAATAACAACAATAATGATAGGAGGCATCCTTCATCATCTTCCCCTTCCTCACTAGCAGGCCTTCTTCCTGTTTGTGAGACCATGATGGACCGATGATGATGATGATGATGATGATGAAAGATGTCCTGCTGAGCAAAAACAGCTGCTGCAGTTACTTATCTGTCCAGCAGATGGCAGCAGACCTGCTCTAATCAAACGGATCAACTTTCAGAAATTGTATTTTTCCATTCCTGTCTGAAGATCTCAGGATTTTATGATTTTTTTGAATAAACTGTTCGTTAATTGAATAGCTGTATAAATTTACTATTGATTTATTAAGAAAAATAAACATAAAAACTAAAATTTCCTTTATAGCTGCTTCTGCTGCTGTTTTCCAGCACAAAGGATCCAGTTTTTAGATTAGATTATATTGAACTTTCTTGTCATTACACAGGTTCAGGTTCAAGGCAACGAGATGCAGTTTAGGTCTAACCAGAAGTGCAACAGCAGCAACTGCAGGATAAATAATGGTTCCATAAATACAGGACAAGGGTTATACTGAATGAGTATAGAGATGAATACTATTATAAATAATAAATATAATATATAGATCACTAGTGTTATGAACTAAATTTACAGCTGGATATAAAGTAAATATAATATACAGTTCAACAGATTATTAGAACTGAATCTGTTCATGCAGAGTTTATAAATAAAGTTGATCCACAGAGACTCAGAGGCTTTGATGAGTCAGCAGAAACCCTGGAGTCAATGGGGACAATAACCCCCCCCAGAAAAATTAGCAGGCAGGAGATAAATTCCTCGCTCAGCTGATCTCCTCAACTTTGAACAAACATGGATCCATCAGGCAGCTGCTTCACTTTACAGACCTTAGATTTTAATCCTGCTGAATATTCTGCTTATTATACACTTTTCACATTAAATTAGATTACAATCTGCTTTCTTTTGATTTTTATAAATAATATTTAGTTTTCAGCACAAATGAGAGATTCTAAAATCAAATATCTTCACCTTTGAGCTGAAATATGACCTTAATTCTGATTTAATCAGAACCAGAAGGAAAGCAGGAAGAATCTGTTTGCTGCTTTTTACTGATAAAGATGAAATTAATCCTCCTGTTTTCCTGAAGAGCAGCGAGAAACAACAAGAGAAGGAATCAATGTTTAAATAATAAACGAGATCAAATAGAATCCATGAAAACAAAAGCAGGAAACTTTTTAAATAATCGATGGAATCAGCTGCTTTAATCTGAGATAAGGTAATGGTCAAATGGTCAAGCCTGGTTTTAGTTTAGAAAACATGCAAATAGAAACGGATGAACGGGTCCCCCCCTTTGGAATGGGGGTCGTTTGGCTTCTTTGTTAGCCTGCAATGCCCCATACCTGTCTATGTCTCTGAAAGGGGGGGTCGTTAGAGGGAATGGTTGGTCTGGCTGAAGAGGCGAAGTCTTCAAGAGAGGGACAAGATTCTGCTGTCCATCTCCTGATGGACAAAGGACATTCATTTCAGGACCAGAATTTCCACATTTTGGACAAAGAAGATGGTTTGAGAGGAAGGAAGCATCTATGTTAGGAAATAAAATCCAACCTTAAACAGAAATATGAACTAATGTTTATTATCTCTGTTATAATGTGACCTGAAGCATTTAATGCTTCATTAAGGTTTTCCTTCATTAAGCTTCATTTTCGGAGGGAATTAAGATTAAATTGATTTTCCTCTTCGATGCAGATTAAACTTTAACTGAACTGTAAATTAAAGCTGAACAAGAAGAGCCTCCATCAGATAATAAATGTCCAGTTCATCATCAAACCATTTGATCATCTTTATAGAATGACTCATCATTTGATCTAATTTAGTCCTTGTCTTCCTTATTTTACTGCTTTTCTTCCAGTAAAACCAGTTGGTTTGGATGCGGATGCAGAGGCTGATGGATCCAGGATGATATTAATGTGATTGCAGTGCCCCCCCCCCTCCCTCGTCACTATGGTAACCCCCAGCATCCCATAATGCTGCCTCTGTCTGAAATGAAATATAAAAGCCTCTAAAAATAGTCCGGCGCCGTCGCTGACCGACCAGAGAGAGAGAGAGAGGATGGATGAGAGTCTTTGCTGAGTCACAGCAGAGGAAGACTCCTCTGGAGGCACCGTGTTCCTCAAACACCTGGAGATGCTGCAGCTCCATCATGGACCTGCAGCCTCTGCAGGAGTCTGACCTGAACGCTCCTGATCAGGACTTCCTGTGGAGAAGCTGAGGAAGAAAAGAACCTTAACTTCATATTCTGATCAGTTTAACTCCAGATTAATGTAAATATAAACAGGATTTGATTTCAGGATTTCTTATGGAAGTTCTGGATGTTTCTGAATTATTGAAAATCTCAGAGAAACTTCTGGGTCTCATGAAGAGGAAGAAACTTAAACCATCTTCTGTCTCATTTCCAGCTCCTCTGTCTTCGTCTCCCTCCCTCCTCTGAGCTTTGCTGCACAACAACAAGTTGTCCCCCTCCCTCCCTCCCCCTTTCCTCACCCCCCTCCCTCCCTCACGTGTCCTCCCTCCACCCCTCCTCTCATCCAGTAGCAGAAAGATCTGGGGCAGACGGAGGCGAAGTGCAGCAGAGCAGAGAGGACAGCTCAGGAGACGAGTTGGACAACAATCCCATCATGGACGCCCTGAGGAAAGGATTCTCCATGGCGAAGGACGGAGTGGTGGCCGCCGCCGAGAAGACCAAGGCCGGGGTGGAGGAGGCCGCCAGCAAGACCAAGGATGGGGTCATGTATGTGGGTAAGAAGCAGCGCCGCAAAAACACTTTATTAGGGAATAAAGGAAACATCCAGAAAAACTACAAGTTTATGTTTTATAATAATCTGAGGGAATAATTAGAATCAAAGTTTTAAACTCATCAGGAAGAAAATATCTGACATAAATGTTCATTTCTGGGACGATTAGAGGGATGGAAAATAAAATTAGACTGAATTTATTCCTCTAATGTCTGTTTTTAAATATTTTAAATCATTTTTACAGAAGAGGCCTAAAAATAGACGAATGATGTCAGACTGAAACTCCATAAAAATAAAAAATATTTACAGGAAATTAATGAAAAATATACTTTTTAAAACACTTTTACTTTCCTTTAAAATAACAAAGATCTAAAATATTTTCTGTCAAATTTCACAACAATATTTAATAAATTTAATAAATAAAACATTAAAGGAAGTCGGTGGAGAAACAAAATAAATTATTAAAGATGAAAGATGTGAGAAGCTGAGTCATCATGACGATGCAGATAATCTGCAGCAGGAAAAAAAGACTATTATTTTATAATCTGAGTGGAATTTGAAGGCAAATAAAAACAAGCTAAAATCATCAGGAAGTTGAGATGATGGAGGGAGGAGGAGAATCAGGAGGAGAACATCAACACCATAAAAAACTGGAACAAACAGAATCTTCTTAAATCTTTAAACAGGTTTGATCAAAGAAACAGGAAGTGATCAGGAAGTAGCTCAGACTGAAGAACCAGAAGGTCCACTTTTTGTTCTGTTCAGAAACGATTCTTCCCTTCAGTCTGGATCTTCTTTCACTGATCTTGATTCACCTGATTCAGTTCCTCGGTTTTAGGGATTGAAAAATAAGAAAAATCCAGAACCTAATCCAGTTTAGAGATTAGAGAATAAAAACCGGTTCTGATCAGGAGAGGAAACCGTAGGAGACGAGACTCTCTGAGATTTTAATCAGATTAAAGCAAAATAAAAATGATTCCTAATGATCAGATTTTCGGTTTATTTCTGATGACAGAAAGATCCGAACATCTTTCCTGCCCTTCTACCATGACGACCCTCACAGGCCCACAGGAAGTGATGTCACAGCCCTCTGTGGTCGGCTGATGGATGAGGGGAACTGAGCTGCACCCATCCTCCTGGCTTCGCTCAGGGCCAACAGAACCGCAGAAGGTTCTGGGAGTGCTGGGAGGGGCCACTGGTTCCTCCTTGGTGACTGGGAGCTAAACGAATCTGTTTGGGTCAAAGTTCAACATTTCTTCCTCCTGATGATGCAGGATTTAGAGACGACCTTCAACCTGCATCATGTTTCTCTGTGTTTGATTAACTTGGTCTGAATATTTGGATGAAACCTTCAAGCTTTTTCAAATCAAAAGCATAAAAAATCAACTTAAACCAACCAGGAAACTTCTGGAGCCTCTGGATGTTTGCTGGACTGAAGCAGAAAGATTTGCTTTGGATGAATAGATCAGAAAACCTGATTAGACGTAATGTAGCCTGATGGAGAACTTTGCTCCTGAACAGCGGCTCAGGTTTTTTATTGTCTTTTTTTTTTTTTTGAACATTACAAACTGTAGGGGGCGCTGCAGCTACAATTAAAGATTATTGGCTCATTTTGATTTGGTATCTTTCAGATGAATCTTTATTTGGGTTCATGGTTCATCTCCAAATAGTTAGGCAGCATTTTTTACACAGGAAATGAGAGAAAAGCAAAGTGAGGCGTCAGAACATTAAACCATCCTTTAGCCTCATCAAATATGCATCAGATTGGCTCTGAAACTTCCTCCGTTATTGATCTGTGGGCCAGAAGATTCTCATCTTTCAGCTTCACCTCAAACTTCTGGGAAAGCGGCCTCGCCCAGAGGTTCTGTGACCTATGGGAAAGCGGCCGGGCCCAGAGGTTCTGTGACCTATGGGAAAGCGGCCGAGCCCAGAGGTTCTGTGACCTATGGGAAAGCGGCCGGGCCCAGAGGTTCTGTGACCTATGGGAAAGCGGCCGGGCCCAGAGGTTCTGCGACCTATGGGAAAGCGGCGCGCCCAGAGGTTCTGTGACCTATGGGAAAGCGGCCGGGCCCAGAGGTTCTGTGACCTATGGGAAAGCGGCCGGGCCCAGAGGTTCTGTGACCTATGGGAAAGCGGCCGGGCCCAGAGGTTCTACGACCTATGGGAAAGCGGCCGGGCCCAGAGGTTCTGAGACCTATGGGAAAGCGGCCGGGCCCAGAGGTTCTGAGACCTATGGGAAAGCGGCCGGGCCCAGAGGTTCTGAGACCTATGGGAAAGCGGCACGCCCAGAGGTTCTGTGACCTATGGGAAAGCGGCACGCCCAGAGGTTCTGTGACCTATGGGAAAGCGGCCGGGCCCAGAGGTTCTGCGACCTATGGGAAAGCGGCCGGGCCCAGAGGTTCTGTGACCTATGGGAAAGCGGCCGGGCCCAGAGGTTCTGCGACCTATGGGAAAGCGGCACGCCCAGAGGTTCTGTGACCTATGGGAAAGCGGCACGCCCAGAGGTTCTGTGACCTATGGGAAAGCGGCCGGGCCCAGAGGTTCTGCGACCTATGGGAAAGCGGCCGGGCCCAGCGGCCGGGTCCAGAGGTTCTGGGACCTATGGGAAAGCGGCCGGGCTCAGAGGTTCTGTGACCTATGGGAAAGCGGCCGAGCCCAGAGGTTCTGTGACCTATGGGAAAGCGGCCGAGCCCAGAGGTTCTGTGACCTATGGGAAAGCGGCCGAGCCCAGAGGTTCTGCGACCTATGGGAAAGCGGCCGAGCCCAGAGGTTCTGCGACCTATGGGAAAGCGGCCGAGCCCAGAGGTTCTGTGACCTATGGGAAAGCGGCCGGGCTCAGAGGTTCTGTGACCTATGGGAAAGCGGCCGGGCTCAGAGGTTCTGTGACCTATGGGAAAGCGGCCGAGCCCAGAGGTTCTGCGACCTATGGGAAAGCGGCCGAGCCCAGAGGTTCTGCGACCTATGGGAAAGCGGCCGGGCTCAGAGGTTCTGTGACCTATGGGAAAGCGGCCGGGCCCAGAGGTTCTGCGACCTATGGGAAAGCGGCCGAGCCCAGAGGTTCTGCGACCTATGGGAAAGCGGCCGGGCTCAGAGGTTCTGTGACCTATGGGAAAGCGGCCGGGCCCAGAGGTTCTGAGACCTATGGGAAAGCGGCCGGGCCCAGAGGTTCTGTGACCTATGGGAAAGCGGCCGGGCCCAGAGGTTCTGCGACCTATGGGAAAGCGGCCGGGCCCAGAGGTTCTGCGACCTATGGGAAAGCGGCCGGGCCCAGAGGTTCTGCGACCTATGGGAAAGCGGCCGAGCCCAGAGGTTCTGCGACCTATGGGAAAGCGGCCGGGCCCAGAGGTTCTGCGACCTATGGGAAAGCGGCCGGGCTCAGAGGTTCTGCGACCTATGGGAAAGCGGCCGAGCCCAGAGGTTCTGAGACCTATGGGAAAGCGGCCGGGCCCAGAGGTTCTGTGACCTATGGGAAAGCGGCCGGGCCCAGAGGTTCTGCGACCTATGGGAAAGCGGCCGGGCCCAGAGGTTCTGCGACCTATGGGAAAGCGGCCGGGCCCAGAGGTTCTGCGACCTATGGGAAAGCGGCCGAGCCCAGAGGTTCTGTGACCTATGGGAAAGCGTCCGAGCCCAGAGGTTCTGCGACCTATGGGAAAGCGGCCGAGCCCAGAGGTTCTGCGACCTATGGGAAAGCGACCGGGCCCAGAGGTTCTGCGACCTATGGGAAAGCGGCCGAGCCCAGAGGTTCTGCGACCTATGGGAAAGCGGCCGAGCCCAGAGGTTCTGCGACCTATGGGAAAGCGACCGGGCTCAGAGGTTCTGCGACCTATGGGAAAACTGCCGGGCTCAGAGGTTCTGTGACCTATGGGAAAGCGGCCGAGCCCAGAGGTTCTGTGACCTATGGGAAAGCGGCCGGGCTCAGAGGTTCTGTGACCTATGGGAAAGCGGCCGAGCCCAGAGGTTCTGCGACCTATGGGAAAGCGGCCGGGCCCAGAGGTTCTGTGACCTATGGGAAAGCGGCCGGGCCCAGAGGTTCTGAGACCTATGGGAAAGCGGCCGGGCCCAGAGGTTCTGTGACCTATGGGAAAGCGGCCGGGCCCAGAGGTTCTGCGACCTATGGGAAAGCGGCCGAGCCCAGAGGTTCTGTGACCTATGGGAAAGCGTCCGAGCCCAGAGGTTCTGTGACCTATGGGAAAGCGGCCGAGCCCAGAGGTTCTGCGACCTATGGGAAAGCGGCCGAGCCCAGAGGTTCTGGGACCTATGGGAAAGCGGCCAAGCCCAGAGGTTCTCTGACCTATGGGAAAGCGGCCGGGCCCAGAGGTTCTGCGACCTATGGGAAAGCGGCCGGGCCCAGAGGTTCTGCGACCTATGGGAAAGCGGCCGGGCCCAGAGGTTCTGCGACCTATGGGAAAGCGGCCGAGCCCAGAGGTTCTGCGACCTATGGGAAAGCGACCGGGCCCAGAGGTTCTGCGACCTATGGGAAAGCGGCCGAGCCCAGAGGTTCTGCGACCTATGGGAAAGCGGCCGAGCCCAGAGGTTCTGCGACCTATGGGAAAGCGACCGGGCTCAGAGGTTCTGCGACCTATGGGAAAACTGCCGGGCTCAGAGGTTCTGTGACCTATGGGAAAGCGGCCGAGCCCAGAGGTTCTGTGACCTATGGGAAAGCGGCCGGGCTCAGAGGTTCTGTGACCTATGGGAAAGCGGCCGAGCCCAGAGGTTCTGCGACCTATGGGAAAGCGGCCGGGCCCAGAGGTTCTGTGACCTATGGGAAAGCGGCCGGGCCCAGAGGTTCTGAGACCTATGGGAAAGCGGCCGGGCCCAGAGGTTCTGTGACCTATGGGAAAGCGGCCGGGCCCAGAGGTTCTGCGACCTATGGGAAAGCGGCCGAGCCCAGAGGTTCTGTGACCTATGGGAAAGCGTCCGAGCCCAGAGGTTCTGTGACCTATGGGAAAGCGGCCGAGCCCAGAGGTTCTGCGACCTATGGGAAAGCGGCCGAGCCCAGAGGTTCTGGGACCTATGGGAAAGCGGCCAAGCCCAGAGGTTCTCTGACCTATGGGAAAGCGGCCGGGCCCAGAGGTTCTGCGACCTATGGGAAAGCGGCCGGGCCCAGAGGTTCTGCGACCTATGGGAAAGCGGCCGGGCCCAGAGGTTCTGCGACCTATGGGAAGGCGGCCGGGCCCAGAGGTTCTGCGACCTATGGGAAGGCGGCCGGGCCCAGAGGTTCTGGGACCTATGGGAAAGCGGCCGGGCCCAGAGGTTCTGCGACCTATGGGAAAGCGGCCGGGCCCAGAGGTTCTGCGACCTATGGGAAAGCGGCCGAGCCCAGAGGTTCTGTGACCTATGGGAAAGCGGCCGAGCCCAGAGGTTCTAAGACCTATGGGAAAGCGGCCGGGTCCAGAGGTTCTAAGACCTATGGGAAAACGGCCGGGCCCAGAGGTTCTGTGACCTATGGGAAAGCGGCCGGGCCCAGCGGCCGGGTCCAGAGGTTCTGTGACCTATGGGAAAGCGACCGGGCCCAGAGGTTCTGTGACCTATGGGAAAGCGACCGGGCCCAGAGGTTCTGTGACCTATGGGAAAGCGGCCGGGCCCAGAGGTTCTGTGACCTATGGGAAAGCGGCCGAGCCCAGTGGTTCTGCGACATATGGGAAAGTGGCCGGGCCCAGAGGTTCTGCGACCTATGGGAAAGCGGCTGGGCCCAGAGGTTCTTTGACCTATGGGAAAGCGGCCGGGCCCAGAGGTTCTTTGACCTATGGGAAAGCGGCCGGACTCAGAGGTTCTGTGTTCCAGATCAGCTGACGGTGAATCACAGACGGTCCACTGAGACAAAGAGTCGGTTCTGTCTGATTCGTCACATGTTCCAGCGACACCCACAGACTGAATAATGGCCTAAAGCTGGATCTGATCCAGAGTAACACCTTCAGATCCATCTGAGGGAACCACAGAGCTTTAGGGATTGACTGTAAATGTTTACATTTATTATTAATCCTTGAATATTTTATAGTTATTTTTATATTGCAGCAATTTGATACTGAAAAATGTGAAATGCACCTTTTATTAAATGATTAGTTCATTAGAAATAGATATAACCTTTATTGTTTCTATTATTAATGTTTGATTGAGAATTTTCTCAATTACATTAGAAAATTATATTGAACTATTTAATGTTTTGATGAAAAATGATAATTAAAATATATTTTAGATAACTCTAATCAACAGCTTCCAGCCTTTTAATTGTGGATAGCTTGATTTAGTGGTTAATGCTGAGCTTTAAACCAGTTTGAAGCTGGGTTTGAATTAACTCCTCGTATTCTGGTGATTAAACGTATAACTGTAATTATTAAACATTAAACAATCAGAAATATCTCTATATAATCCAGCTGTTAACATAAAGGAATGATTTTAACACTAAAAACAAACCACTGAAATAATTTAACTGCAAGCAAACACACTTTATAAAGGCTAAACTTTACTAAACAAATAGTTCCTGTTACAGTTATTGTGTTTAATAATATTATTACCGGTAGATCGCACTAAACTACTGGAAGAAGAAAGAAAGCAAAGGGGAATGATGGATTTCAGCAGTTCTTAGAGGATTTAAACATTTAATTAAGCGTTTGCCTCGTTGTTTTCTACAGGCTTATCCTTAACAGAAAATATTTTTTTAAAAACCAGCATTGAGAGGAATTTGGTAAATGACTTTAATGGAGCTTTGCAGGCTGCGGTTCCAGGCTTGGGTTGTGGCGCTCAGGGCGTGGGCGGCCTGAGGAGTTCCAGCAGGAGTTCCAGCAACAGTTGTTTGTTTCATTGTTTGGATCCCATCAAAGGTCCAATCAGAAAGGGGAACTCTGTGTCTCCAGATATCCTGGGATCTGGATCATGGTTTGTCTCCATCAGTAAGACTCCAGAATTAGCAAAGTCCTGTCAAAAAACAGGACAGATGGGCCCAGTATTCAAGGTCAGACAGTCAGTAGGAAAGTTCAAAACCTTTATTAAAACCAAGCAGGCAAACAGAACTAAGGCGCGGAGCTGCAGACCTCAGCAGTTCCCAGGGTTATCCTGATGCTGCAGCCCTGGAGAACATGCAGGCAGGCGATCCAGGGAAAACAGATCAGGCAGGAACAGTTCTGAGATCCAGGGGTTCTGATCCGCAGAGGGACAGACAGATCCCGGGTTCCAGGAATCCTCAGAGTGTTTAGGCTGGTTCAGAGTCAGAACGGGTCCAGAAGCGGATGCAGACGGGCAGGTTCAGTGGTTGATGGACAGAGACAAGACGTGGTTCCAGGATTTCTGCAGGACTTTAAACTGGTCTCCTCCCAGGACCATGGCTTACGGGAATAAAACTGACCTTCTCCGCGTTCCGAGACAAAACCCTGAGGGGAACCAGGACAACAAGACAGACACTAAAACCCTCTCAATTAATTGGCTGCCAGGAACCAGGACACGAACCTTTGAACAAACTAAAACTAACCCAACCTAAAGACACCAAACATTGAACAAACCAAAAGCAAACAATGATCTGGCCTCGATAGCTGGGCTGGTCCCAGTATAAAGGAACAGAAGCAGGTGGATGAGATGAGTGATAATTATAGATGAGTGAAGTGAACAATGAAGGTGAGCTATCAGGGCAGATCATGACAATATCTTATTTCACAATAAGTGATCCAACGTGTTTCTCTTTTCCACCAAAACAAAATCACTTGAACACAGCGCCTTGGTGATTTCCACTTTTCCTGTAGGAGGGACCATCTTTGATACATGAATGCAGCATTAATTAGCGGCTAACTGGGAAAGAGGAGCAAAGGAACGCTCCAGTTGGGTTTGTTACCTACTGCGCCCCAGCGGAGCTGCAAAGCATGCTGGGAGCTGTAGTTATTTTGCTAATGATTACTTTTGCTCAAAAAATCATCCTCCCAGGAGCAAAATGAAATATGAACCCAAGATCCTGGTGAAACAAACCATCAATACAGACATTTCCAGAATAAGAAAACAATACCAAACAATGATCAGTTGTTAAAGAGAATATAATAAAAAGTATGAAATGTGAATTGTTGTCAGATAACATCCAGAAATTTAATGAATATGTTTCTGATTGACTCTGTTTTAAAATACAAACAGACTAATGAAAGAATGAAGGAAACTAAAGACATCAGAGGTAGAAACGCTGAGTTTGTTTGGAGCAGTGATGGTTACAGAGTCTGGGAGGAAAGATCTGCGATAACGCCTTTAGTGCCCCTAGGGGCAGCCGTCTGTTAGCGCAGGAGCTCTCCAGCTCTGAGCTCTGCAGCAGCTCCGTCTCTGCAGCAACTTCTGCTTTCTGTGACATCATCTCCAACCAGACAAGAAGCTGTCAGACGATTGGTCGTCATCGGACAGGACTGTTTGCTGATTGGTCCACAGCTACAGGAAGGAAAAAGATGGACGTCAGCTCATCTTATCTTCTTATAGAGTTAACCAGCCAGAGCTCATGCTGATTTACATGCAAGTTTCATAACTTTAAACTAAAATGACTGAATAATCCGGAGATCTGAGATTAGATTAGATCTGGATTAGAACCGGAGCTCAAGTCAACCTTAAATTAATTAAGGTTTATTTTAACATCATTTTCATTGCTTAGGGAACCAAATGAGGTAAATAAATGGTTGTTGTTGGGCAGCCGAAAACATGGAGTCAGATTATTCATGGACTATATCAGTGGTTAGTTTCCAATGTTTAATTTATTCCAGAGTCAAAGTTTCATTCATTTAGACTCAGTTTTATAAAACAAATTTTCTTTTAATTTGAACCTGATTTCTGGATGTTTTACAGGAAACAAGACAATGGAGGGCGTGGCGACGGGTGTGGGCTCAGGTAAAGCAAATATGGTTGGACATTCATTCATTTTATTTCTTAATGTTTTTCCTGCTTCTTTTCTATCTTCAGAGACGGAACATAAAAAATAGCACGATAACTTCGTCTCTTATATGTTTGCTAAAAGCTAAAACACTGATCTGTTCCTCCTGGTCTTGGCTTATTTGAAGGCAGCGCCTCCATCACTTTGCTTCCATTTGTTTAGAATAAATCAGCCGAGATATAAAGAGGAGAAATGAAACAGGTACGGAGGTGGCAGCATCATGGTGAGGGAGGAGGAGATACAAACCTACACTGGTAGATGATGTCCTCAGAATATTCAGATATAATCTCAGGTCCAAACAGACCTTTTAGAAAAATGTTTCTCCAAATTAGGAGGAAATACAAGGAATCTAACTGATCTTCAACATGTAGAGTTTCATCTTCTTTAATATCATCCAAGCAAAGATTCTAGATCTCTATATCTATATCTAATGAAGCTATGATTTAATGTTTAAATCTTTGATTTATGTCGCCAGTCGCTCAGAAGTCGACCGAACAGGCCAATGTGGTTGCTGACACAGCTGTTGCCGGGGCCAACGAGGTCGCCCAGGCAACAGTGGAAGGGGTGGAGAATGCAGCGTTGGCGAGCGGACTGGTCAAGAAGGTGAGTGATGTCACAGCAGGAAGTCTGACATCTTCTCACCTTTTAGATCTAAAATCACTTTTATGATTTTTTCAAGCTACATTAAAATCTTTTTCTTACAATTAAAAACCGTGATTTTTTTATTTTGTAATTTGTTTCTTTAATTTCTTAGCATCATTTCTGTCAGTAATACTTTAAAATGTGTTTTTGTTGATCTGGTTTTGTTGATGATGGTGATGGTGATGATGATGATGGTGATGATGATGATGATGGTGATGATGGTGATGATGGTGATGATGATGATGGTGATGATGGTGATGATGATGATGGTGATGATG
>NW_024039379.1:992500-1115000 GCF_016077235.1 Cyprinodon tularosa
TTCTAAAAACTGTCCTGCAGTAAATGTGATACAGGTTAAAATCCTGCATTAAAAGTTTTATTTTTAATTCTTTCTCTTCTTCATTTATTTTCTCTGTTCCAGACTCTGGATGTCCTTCATCACTGAGGAGGAGAGAAGAAGAAACTTAAACTGTTGCTAAATAATTCCTCTTCTGCTGCCTCATTAACCAATCACACGCTCTGATTTCCTCACTGTTACCATGGTTACAGGGTTGCCCTCCAACATAGCCTGAATGTTTTAACGCTAATAAACTGGACCAGGTCATGTGCTTTGATTCTATTAGCTGATTGGCTCGTTGGGAGTTGGCGTGCGCATCCCCTTTTCACCTTGTCAGTCACCGGCTAAGCCCCGCCCCCTGACACTGCCTTAATAATGCATGAAGCTTTAGCCTGAAAACACAGAAGAGATTGATTGAAGATGAGATGTAACCTGGTTTCTGTTTGATGTCACCAATTTAGGCTCAGCTGATTAACCTTTTATAAACTATAATAAATTAATAAAGAGTTTAAACTCCACCTGATGTTTCAGTTTTTATTATTGACCCAGGATCAGACGCTCAGCCGCTGGATTTATGGGATGAGATTAACTAAAGCAGGAATATTTAAACTCAATAATCTGAAGATCAGTTCATTTATTTAAAGCTACAGTGTGTAACTTTTAGCGACATCTAGCGGTCAGACTGTAGCAACATGAACATCTCCCCCCCAACAGTACGGCGAGCGTTAGTGATGAGGTTTGTTTACATAGATAATTTTACAGATAGTATTTCATTAGTCTGTGTAGGGTATAGATTTCATGTAGACTTAAGATAATAAATATACCCGTTATTTTTTCTACATCGTTGTGACATTTGATGTCTGCCTCCATGGCTGCGAGACCCGCTCCTATGTAATTATAAATAACGAATTCTAAGGCAACGCAAATATTAAGGTTAAGAGGCTGAGCTCGTAGATGATGATAAATAACATAGTTATGTATAATATATTACATTTCTGACTTTATATCCCTGAAATTATTACACACTGTAGCTTTAACGTTGAAACTAAATTTTCTTTCTGTTTGTTATTATTTTTAAATCATGACCTGATCTGTAAAATAAATCAAATAATGCAGCTTTGGTCAAATTCAGCACACAAATGACTTGATACAGTCATAATTAAATGATTCTATTTAAGTAACTATTTTATCACTGTAGAGTCGATAGATTTTTATTTTCTCCAATCGAGCTGATAGAAGATGATCTCTGTGAAGATCCTCAGTTTCTTGCCTTCCCTCCAAATAAAACCTGTTTTCTATGATTTATATTAGAAATAATTTTATTTCTGGTCCAATAATACGGTGTTTAAAATACTTTTTTTGTTTCTCTTAAACTAAAAGAATTCAATAAATTTCATATAAACTTATTCCAGCAGTTTATGCAGGAAACAAGCCTCAGAAATCCTGGGACGTTTTAAAGATTTCTGTTTTTTTCTGGTTGGAGTGAGAGCAGGGAGTCAGTCATCTACACTGAGAACGGCGGCTTGATATGGGAATTGAAATGGAATCCAAACATTTCACAGAATCGATAAGGGAATCGGAATCATGAAATCTTATCAATTCCCAACCCTAGTAAAAAAGCATCTTGCCTCTCCCACGTTTTTATCGGTCTTAGATTCTGGTGACCTTTTTTATAAGAACTCTTCTTCCTGTCTTCAAATGTTGGACTCCCATGCTTCATTAAAGTTCATCACAGACTGTAGAGCCATGACATCACTGGTACCTGTCCTCTCAGGTGGGATGGCCTTCCCTCTCTACCAGAAGGCAGTGTCATTGCTACACTTTGATTTCCAAGGCCCTTCTTGGATTACTGCCCTCTTAAATTTGTACCTTACTTCCCCAGTAAAGCCTGGCTTCTTCTGCCTGAGATCCAACCATCAGCTGTTGCTCTGTGCTCCTTTTCCCTGAACAGAACAAGGGAAGAAAGCCTTGAGCTAGTCCAATTAGCTTCTTCAATTCCTGCCTCGATATGCGTTCGAATTCTCCTTGATGAAGTAAGCCTCTACTTTCTTCCATTTCCCTTTGTAGCTTCTTTATTTCTTCCTTAACATCATCCATTTTGTATGTAGTTTCATCCTTACCGTCTCCCTTGACCATCACACTTGCAACGACTCACTACTCTTCGCGCTGTGCTGTCCATAGATTGCGTAAGCAGCTCTGTGAAGCAGGTGAAGCTCCCCTGAATGATGGTCAACACTTGACTGATGGATTTTTGTTGTTTATTAGAATCTCATTGTTGTCAACAATAATATTATTAACCAACCAACGAAGAGCTAGGCAGACAACAGAAGAAATAATGTTTTAACTGGCTGACTCTACGTAAAATTAGCACCTTATAGGTAAGCTACGGAGACTTAATAACCAACAGAAAAAAGTTCTTCACCAGAGGCGTAGCCTGGCCACCCCTGGCCCCCCATCTAGCTCTGCCCCTGTTCTTCACAAGCATTTCAAAACACATGAACACATTAAACATGTCATATCACATAAGCACTTCAGACGGTGTAAGTCCTTCAAATAAAGCTGAATATTTTAACTATCCTTCTTTTTCTGCCTTTCTCAGCCTCTTCTTCTCCGTATCTCGCAGACTAAAACCCGGTCACATAGTTTCAAAATTAAACTCCCTCAAAACAAGGTAAACTGTAAAGCTTTATAAATTCACAAAAATAATGGAAGCAAAGATAATAGCGCATAATAATTTAACATTGTAATATGTATTGTAACTAAATTAGAAACCAGCTCATTTACACTGAGTAATAATTTTATTTTATTTTATATTTTTCTTGTGCTTCCTTAATATTAGACTTAAAAGTGAATTCTCTCTTTTATCTCTTATTGCAAAGCAGCGGAGAAACCTAAAAAACAAAGTTTGTTTTTTCTTCTGTGAAGCAAAATAAGCAAAATTGTCTTTATATTAAAGTCCATTCAAGGTCAGAGGATGTTTCCATCAGAGAGAGCTGACTGCTGTCATGGCACCTTCAGGTCAGCAGGGGGAGCTGTTGGACAAAGATAGACACAGATAGACGTCGCTATTTTTGATGATGACAACATGAAGCCATATGGCTATAAAAACATCTATGGAGATAAATGACTTCTAGATTAGATCATTTAACCTCTATAAAGAGTCTAAAAACTGGAAAGTCAACAGATTTTATAATAATAGACTTAAACTTGGTCAAAGATGACTGTTTGATACAACGTTCATTACTTGACCTCATCTCAGCCTGGATGTGACTCCATCCTATTGGTTTAATTTAAGGTATGGTTTAATGTGTATTAAAACATGGGATCATTTCTCACATTTATTAAATAATGATATCTGTTCTTACATCTGAAATTAGATTAGACTTTTAATCAGGAAACTCAATGAGCTTTGGTGAGATCAGGGGTCAGATGGAGAGAAGAACTCTGCTTACTTCTCAGGTCTGGAAAACTTTTGATCAATAAAACAGAAACTTCAAACCTACATTATCTACTCTTGTAGTTTTTAATCAACTTGACTGATCAAAATCTCCACCAAACTGTGATTCCTTCTTACCGTGTATCGAACATTATTTAGAATAATATCTAAGATTCATGTGATCATTAAGTTCTAATGGAGCTCCAGATTCAGATGGACTCAGTCTGAATGCTGATTGGACGCCTCACAGACGGATGAGCCTCTGATTGTATGAGGCTAAACGAACCAGTTTATTCAGGTGAATTTCTACCTAGGATTCATTTCACAGAAACATTAATGCCTTCTTCCTATTGTTTGTTTTTTAACCTGTTGGTTTACCATTAATCCCTCATCAGTGCAGTCAGTGTAACATTTCCCATTCTCATTTATACATTTATATTATTACAGCAAACAAGTATATATATATATATATATATATATATATATATATATATATATATATATATATATATATATATATATATACATATATATAGTGCGGAAAATAACTAGTTGAACACCCTGCTATGTTGCAAGTTCTCTTATATCCACTGTGAGAGATATAAAAAAATAAAAGAAAAAAAAAATCCAGAAATCACAATATGCGATTTTTTTAAAGTATTTATTTTCATAAATCAGCTGTGAATAAGTATTTGAACACCTGAGAAAATCCATGGTAATATTTGGTACAGTATTTTAGTATTAACCTTTGTTGGCATTTCCAGAGGTCAAAGGTTTCCTGTAGGTTTGCACTGCAGGAGGGATTTTGGCCCATTCCTCCTCACAGATCTTCTCTAGATCAGTCAGGTTTCTGGGCTGTCGCTCCCTCCAAAGATTCTCTATTGGGTTTAGGTCTGGAGACTGGCTAGGCCGCACCAGAACCTAGATCTGCTTCTTCCAGAGCCGCTCCTTGGTTATCCTGGCTGTGTGCTTCAGCTCATTGTGATGCTGGAAGACCCAGCCTCCACCCATCTTCACTGCTCTAACTGAGGGAAGGAGAATCTGGAAACTATATCAGTCCGACCCGAGAAAACCTGAATCACTGATTTTGATTTCATGATATGTTTCTTTTTTAACCAGCGGTGTAGGAGGACATTATACAGGAGGAAACTAATACAAAATATCAAAGGTTGGTTCGTCAAGAGGAAAAATAAAATTAAATGAACGAATTGGATTCAATTTGTCAATAACATATTTTGCTTTAGCGGCTTTTTTCTATTTCAGGTTCCTTTATTCTGATGTTGTTTTTGTTTATGGTCTTTTTCCCTCTGAATTAAACCAAATAAAACGTCATTGTTTCCTAACAGCTGATTGGCTGCTGGGTGGAGTGTTTTCTAGGATTCAGATCAATCCTGAAACCTAGCCAGTGTGTTACCATGGTGACCAGCCTGTCAAAGAATGAAAACCCTGACCTTTAGACCTGAGGTTTTTTTTAACGAACCTCCAGGATTCTCATCTAAATGTGAATCATTTTATAAAGTTTGATACATATAAATTTGTGATTTCCAGCTCTCTGTTTTCATATGAAGTATTATATTTAATCTTTATAATGTGATGAAGATCGGAATGGGAGGAGTGACTCTGCCCAGATCTCAGAGAAGCTCCTGTTTGTGAGGAAGGCTGTCACCATGGCAACGCACCGATCACACAGGTTTGTTTGTTTTTAACGGCAAGGCAACACATTAGCTGTGCGTGTTTGAAACACATAAAACATTCACACCTCGCCCTGCAGCTACACCTGTGCCTCACAGCCAATCAGAGAGCAGCACAGACACCTGATACTCATCTTCCTCTCTTCCTCCTGTCAACAGAAGCAGCATTATGCAGGAGGAGCTGCAGAGCAGGTCTGATGAGTTCATAGGCAGCACTGACCCATCTCTGAAGATGTTTCTGCAGCTTTGATCCATCACCATGAAGCTATGATGATGATGATGATGTTGTTTCAGGAACAGAACAGAACCAGCTCTGAGTTTCTGATGCCGATTCTGAACACTGTGGAGCAGGGAGGAGGTCAGCTCAGCCCATCCTCCTGCTCTAATTATCTCAGCTGTTTTCGCCTGCAGTCAAAGAACAGGGCGTTACTAACCCGCACCAATGCATTCTCATTAAGAATTAAAACTTTGGTCCTAGTTGCTGTTGGACCTGTGGAACAGGTCTGTGATTCCTCTGCAGGGAGTGGCTGCATGAAGGGATATAAGACCAGAACCCGTCCTGCTCCGCCACCCGCTCATCACACTCTGCAGCAGACATGTCTTTCCTATCTAACATTCCAGGAGGCGACAACATCGCCAAGGTGGCCGGGGAGAAGGCAGGTGAGTCTCCGCCGCGAGGGATCAGCAGATCCGCTGCTGAATATTTCAGCTTTCAAATCATAGATTTAGGAGTTCCTTTCATTTCAAATATTTATGCAGATTCTCATAATTCTACTACTTTATTACTACTAATTCTACTACTCAGCTTAATTCTCCACTGTAGAAAATTTGATGATCTTCAGGCTGTTTAATGGAATGATTCCTCTGTTTCTTTTAGCGCTGGAGATTAAAGTTTGCCTCGGTTCTTTAAGAACATTTAAGCAGGGGTCAAAGGTCAAAGCCCAGGCTGCAGCAGACTGTGCCCTGAATGATCTCCATGATGGTTCTGGTTCTGTCCAAACTCTGAGCTCTGAGCTGAATGAAGTGGAAGGAACGGATTATCAGATCAGTTCTGATCTGTTAGATGTTCTATTTAGTTTATCGGCGTTTTTATTTAGTTCTGAAGGTCTGAGTTCGTCCTTAGCTTGTATCTCCCGTCCACATCTTTGTAGCGCTTAACTCTGCTGCACCAAGAAAGGGAAAAAAAAAATACAAAGCAGCAACGGGTTAACAAAAAATAAAATAACAAAGCAAAGAATCGGTGCGAGGAAACTAAAAACAGGCGCTGTAATGAAAGTGGTGAGGAAAAGATGGAGGACGAGATCCTGTGACCGTACCTGGAGGAAGCTTTGATGTACAGAGAGAAACGGAGACGGCGTCCGGATGCAGTGCAGACTGGGTTTAAATGCTTTAATCATAGTGGTTTATAAAACTTGATCAACATAAACTTTATTCTGAGTTTACAATATAGACAATTTAAGCATCACATCAGTAAAGTGTAAAACAAAATGTCCACCGTGGTTCTACTGACGATGAAATCAAACATCCACCCGATGAAAAGTCATCAGTGCTCAAAGCAGTATTCTGAAAGGAGCACTTCTACTTTTACTTAAATAATCTTGTAATACCAGTACTTTTACTTGTACTTTAGTACAAATCCTCAGTCCTTATTCCACCTCTGAGCTGCAGGTAGGGGAATCTTCCTGGTCGGGTTTCATCAACGTCTCTCTGATCTGATCCCAGAGCAACGAGCCTCAGCCTGAGCTGTTAACCACAAACCTATAAAACCATCCGTTCTGGAACATTCTGATCGTTTTAGCTTCAGGCGTCTCCAACGACCGCCACACCCCAACCTTTTTCTCTGTTCCTTCCCATCGACTGTGTGGGCGGAGGACCGCCTACCCCGCAGGAAAACCTCTGCTTCACCAAACCAGGAAGCTAAGCTCGTCTAAAGTCTGATTAGATCATCTTTTAGCAGACGTCTCACTCAGACTCATATTCTGAAATAAATCCCTGATTGAGAAGCAGAGCTTTGGACCACGGCTGCAGGAGATGTTTCTGAAAAGTCTCCATGTGAAAGGAGACGGTTGCATGATGGAGATCAGGCTCAGCGAAGGTCAAAGGAGGACATGTGGGAGGAGCCACAGTGATGGCCACACCCACCTCCTCTACCATAAACCCCAGCCCTGATAGATTTAGCCTGATCCAAAATGGCTGACTTTATGCTAAGTATAGGTCCAAACGCTCGTGAAGATTCTCAGTCATCCAGGTCTTAGTCGTTCCAAAAAAAAAGGAAAACTAAAAACAATCCACTGGACTTTATTTCCAAGTTTGGAGATGTTTCACTTCCATCCAGAAAAAGCTTCCTGGATGGAAGCGAAACGTCTGCAAACTTGGAAACAAAGTCCAGTGGAGTGATTTTAGTTTTCTTTTTATAGGAGCAAACAGGAAGCTGCTCAATGTCTTCTACAAAACACGTCCAGTTACCTGAACTGAACTTTCAAGCTTTTGCAGGTCTTTAACCTCCTAACAAGTCCAGTCCTGGGACACCTTTAACGAGCAAACCTTCAGGTTTTCACGCTGGCATTAGGCCTGTGGGCGGGGCTAATGAAATACCCAACAGGAAGAAAAAAAATTATTCGAAACCTTCACTGAGGTTGAGCTGTGAGCTGAAATAGGTGATCAGGAGATGTTTGCTCACCTGGGCTTCTTCTGCAGGAGAAATTGTGGAGCAAGGAGTGAACAAGATCATGGGAGGAGGAGCAAATAAAGGAGGCAAGCAGCAGCAGCAGCAGGAGGGGGAGAAGAAAGAAGGAGGTGGAGGAGGCTTTGGTCTGGATGATGCCCTCTCAGCGGCCGGCGGCAATAAGGAGTCAGGAGGAGGAGGTGAGGCGACACGTTTACAACTTTTACTCCAACGTTTTATAGGAATAATTGGACTTTAAGAAAAGGCTTAATGAGGACCAGCTGATCTGGATCACATCAGCCTGACATTCAGGTGATCAGTAGAACCTGGCTGGTTCTGGGCTGATAGGGGAGTGCTGCCCCCTAGTGTCCACAAGGATCCACTGAAACTATTCCTTTAATCAAACAGATTTATTAATGCTCCTAAACCCCTGATAGAACAGAAACACTTCCTGATATGTTCTGATTTATTGGAGCTATGATAATAAATGATAAATAAATGTCTTTCAAATGAAATTATTTGTTTTACACCAGAAGCCAGATTTCACATCAATTCACAGTAGATGAGGCTCATCTGGAACCAATATGGATAAAATATGATCCCAACTCTCACTGGTTCATAATTAAACATTACGCCACCGTTTTATCATGAAAATGTCTCCAATAAATGGACAGTCAGTTCCTTCATGCATCTCCATGTTATCTGATGGCAGGAGCTCCTCCTGGAGGTGTTCTAGGTTCTGTTCTGTGGATCCAGATCCTGGTCTGATGCTCTGCTCCTTTTCTGTTCCCAGGTATCGCTGACCTCGCTGGGGGGCTGTTCAAGTAGAAGCCTGGAGTCTTCATCACCTTCATCCACCTGAGACCTGCTTATGGCAATAATCAGATTTAATATTTTATTTAATTTGTGTTTGAAAAAACTAAAAATCAGCCTAATGCACTAAATCCTCCTGTGAAACCGGTTTAATAAACTGTAAAATATATAATTACCTGATGTCTAATGTTCAGTTATTGCTCATTGACTGTTCCCTTTATGCTGGATTAAAAAATAACAGGAAATAAAGTTTGGAGGGTGGGGCAGCATCTGAGGTAGTCATGGAACCTGAACCGGTTTAGACTGCTTTGATCCAGTTGAACTTTCAGAGTTAGCAAAATTATTGTCTTCATCTAAGCCTTCAGCTTGTATGTTAGATCCAGTTCCAACCAGGTTATTTAAGGAGGTATTCCCTTTGATCTCCTCCTCCATTTTAGATGTGATTAATCTATCTCTGTTACAGGGATATGTACCTAAAGCTTTTAAGGTTGCTGGAATTAAACCTCTGCTTTAGAAACCGTCTCTTGACCCAGATGACTTGGTCAATTATAGATCTATATCCAATCTTCCTTTCTGATATTAGCCAGTCACTTCATTTGGATGGGATTAAACTGATTTCATATAATAAAGTAAAAAATCTTGGTGTTTTTGATCAGGACCCGTCATTTAAATCCCAGATCAAAGAGGTTTCTAGAATTTCCTTCTTTCATCTGAGGAATATTGCAAAAATGAGCAATCTCCTGTCCAGGGGTGATGCTGAGAAACTAGTCCATGCATTTGTTACTTCAAGGCTGGACTATTGTAATTCTTTACTATCAGGAAGTCCACAAACTGTAGTTAAAAGCCTTCAGCTGATCCAAAATGCTGCAGCCAGAGTTCTGATGAAAATTAAAAAGAGAGATCATATCTCTCCTATCCTGGCTTCTCTTCATTGGCTTCCTGTTAAATCCAGAATAGAATTTAAAATCCTCCTTCTCACATATAAAGCCTTAAATGGCCAAGCTCCATCTGATATCAGAGATCTGATTGTTCCTTATGTTCCTAACAGAGCACTTCGCTGAATGAGATCCATATATTAAACTACTTATAAAGGACAAAAAACAAGTTCCAGAAAAATGGTTTTAAAACAATCAAATATCTTTTTTTACTGTAAAAGAAAAACAAAACAAAATGGGATTTACAGACATGCTTGGTCACCATTTCTCTGTACTCTTCTTACTGCTAGCAAAGCAACTTCAGGCTAAACGATTCTCTTCCAGAGTTGGAATTTGATAGGCAAAGTCCTCATTAGATATAACTCGGTCTGGATGAATACAGGCTTCTGATTGGCTGTAGGGTGTTCATACAAATGGTTTTAGGACATCTACAAAAAAGATCTGGTCAAACAGCCCAATAGTTTCAAACGTTAGCTTGATACGGGAAGACAGTTTACGCTGGTTACCGTGGCAACGCAATTAATCAAGATGCGGTGACTTTGAGCAGAGCTTTTAAAGGACAAGTCAGTAAAAGTTCAATGATGTATTTAAAAGGATAAGTTCACTTAAAAAAAAAAAAATTTTAATAAATAAAAAATACAGGGCAATCCGGAGCAGCTGAGTCAATGGACGGGTCTGTTTAAAGGGCACACTTTTAGCTGGCACAGTGGAGGGCATGGTCCTCCCTCCAACGCGCGCTCCTCTCCAACATAGCTGGCATAAGTGAGGACACCTCCAGCACACACCTCTCTCCAGCACGCCTTCGGCAACCAGCCTCCAGATCCCTCCGTCTGCCGCTCCCTCACCCACTCTGTCCGGCTTCCATCCCTTCAACCAAACAGCTGCCTTTTTAATCACCGGCATCCCAGTCCACACGCTGCTTGGCTGATGGGAAACACCTGTGCCGCTGCTGTGGGCGTGTCCAGGTATGAGTCGTAACGTCACCTCAAAACAAAATCAGAAAAACATGCAACACAACAACCAAAAATAAAACAAGTAAATAACTTCAAAATAGAGCAAATCCAAATTACAATAATAAGACATGCTGTTAACTTAAAAAAAAGGCCACATTACCACACAGCTGGGTTACTTGGGTCACCATTGGTTAACGCCATAGACATATATGTATATATATATACATACTGATTAAAGAATAACTTAAAGAACAAAAGTTCACAGATGAATAAATGATACAAACTTGTTTGAAAAGGGTTTTGGAAGAAGTTTAGACAAACTTCTAAGGACAAAAAGCCTTTAGACACAAATTCACTTTTCACTACGATTTGACAAAAAAATAAAAACCTAAAATCAATAAAAACAAAATAACTTTACTGTCTTTTGTGAATCACATTACAAATTTTCCTCTATAGATCAAAATACTCATTATTAAAGAGCAATCTTTAAAAAAAAATACTAAATAATAAACTATATATATTTGTAAACCATCTTAATATAAAACTTAATATATCTATAGTTTCTTAATATTTAATTGCAAAATATATTACTTTTTAGATTTCATCCAGTTTGAGTTCAGTGAATTTTAAAGTTTTTTTGTTCTTTTAAGGGGTGACATGAAAGATGTTATTGTAATATTATCTCTGACTCTTTCATGTACGGTGGCTGAGAAGTGCAAAACACATTTACAATTCAAAAACACATTAACAAATAAATAAAATAACATTTGAAGAAACAAAATTATATTTTATGAAAAAAAAGTATTTTTGAAAAAAAAAGTTTAAATTTTTAAAAACACATTTACAATTCAAAAACACATTAACAAATAAAAAACAAAATTACATTTGAAGAAACAAAATTATATTTTATGAAACAATTTATTTTTGAAAAAAAAAGTTTTAATTTTTAAAAACACATTTACATTTAAGGAAACAAATTCACATTTTAAATAAGTTAGATTTTAGGTGAGAGAAAGTTTCATTTTAGAGAAAAAAAATACATTATAGGGAAACAAATTTACATCTAAAAAAAATTGACCGTTCGGAAACACTTGTACAAGTGCAAAGACAAAACTGCAAGTGGCAAAACACAGTTACATAGCCAAAAACAAATTAACAAAAGACGGCTACACGGAAAGGGAATGTCCCAGTGGCCGGATGTGACGTCACGATTACCCTGACTTGTAGTACAAACAGCTCAATCTGTAGTCCTCCTGCTTCACGTGAAAAGTCAGCGGCGATTTTAGATGGAAAGAATTGCACTGAAGCTGTTTTTCTTAAGTTTACGCTAACCCAACAATGTTTTCAGCCAATTTACATCATTTTGTTCTTCGTGCGGACGGTCTCTGGAACTTTTACGGGACACGGACCAGGTGGCAGGACCAAGCAGCATGGCCGAGCTCAATAGGGGACGGGCACAGCGCGTTGCATTCTGGGTACGCCGCCATATTGACAGCTAGTTGCTACGGTAAACAAAGACCTAAAACAGCACAGAGACGAGTAAACAGCGATGTTAAAAGCGAAGAAAGGATGCAGAATATACCGAGACACACTGCAGAGGGAAGCCAGGGACCGTTATCTGCAAAAGATGGGCTTCATAAACGGACTTGATCCCTACGAAGTAGCAAGCAAGGAGTGGTGCGTTGGGGAAGAATTTCTACCGCCGTTTGCGAGGGAGGACATATTTTCCTATCTAGTGTGTGGCGTCAGTGCCTACACACATGAAGAATTTCGCTGCTACAAGTCGCTAGAGGCTTACAAACAGCTGACAGATGGAAAAGTTCACGACATGGAAGTAATCAAACCGAATGAGAACACAGTCATTAGATCCAAGGTAAGCTACCGTCTCAACATGGTGTGGTGTTTGTTGTGGTGATAAGACTAGGTGCAGGCACTAACGTAAAACATCAAAAATGTATCTAAACAAATCTTGTGCTGACTGTACGTGTCCTGGGATACTGTAGTTACATTCTGATGATATATGACTGTCCTACCATGGTACTATGTTGTATGTATGTTCTGTAACTTACCAGAATGAAAATGCCGGGAACACACTCTCATGGACACTGGGATTGAGTTGAAAGTTATATTTGGCCGTCTTACAGCAGCGACCCATGCTAGCCGGCGACTCTTTGTTATGGAGGACATTTGTTTTCCATTGAGACGCCTCCAGGTTGGAAAACGGCAAAAAGACAATCCATTTGGGATTTTTTTCCCCGTCCAGTCACAGCTTGCGCTACTACACCCTACGACACAGCAACGGGTGACCATAACGACAGCAGAGGTAAAATGAAACGGCAAAAAACTAAGCAAACTACTAGCAGAAGAAAGCTCGTCCTTACAGGCGCGAAGTCAAAGTGTAAACAGTGGGCTGACCAGCTTTCAATATGGCTGCCGCGCAACGTGTGACGTCATGTGCCCGTTCCTTATTCGTGGCAGTGGCTGCGGCAGAGCCTGCCATCGGAGTGGCCGTTGTTGCCCGCTGCCGGCAGAGCTTGCCATCGGAGAGGCCGATGGTGGCCGCTGCTGGCAGAGCTTGCCATCGGAGAGGCCGATGGTGGCCGCTGCTGGCAGAGCTTGCCATCGGAGAGGCCGATGGTGGCCGCTGCCGGTGTGACAGATCAACTGGGGACGAGATTAACTGGTTAGAATCTATGCGCACCGCGGATGTTACTGAAGCTTAGGTGGCTGTGTTGATGCCTGGCGAAAAAATATTCCTAACGTAACAAAACTGTTCGCCAAAAAAAATCAACCGACATATCTAATGAATTAATTTCTGTTTTGTTTTTTTCAGATTAGAACGATGTGGTTAAGAACTTGTATCCTCAGCAAAGCAGATAGTGCAAAGAATCCCACACAGAGAACAGCGTCGTTCACAAGTGTAAAGAAAAAATACAAATAAAAGTCTGTCTCACACTGGAGTGTCATTTCTCCTGTTGAACGATAAGTTATAAATGAAAACCTGTAGCTTGGACGATAAAGTCCGCCCACTTTATAAATTCCTGAATGTAAAAATAAATCCATTAATGAGGCCTGTCATTCAGAATGCACGTGTGTAAGCATCACATTTTAAAGAAAAAGCCCAATTGTTCTGCAAACAGAACAATTGGGCTTCTCATCCTTCCAACTATTCCCACTTTATTTTTTGAATATTGACAAAAAGTTGTTTTTTTAGATTCAATGCGCTCATATTTCCTTTATTCTCCTGTCTGGACACAAATACATGTCTCTACTACGGTGTTGTTGTTTTTTTGTGGATCCCAAAACTTTGTCCCGTATGATGAACTGTATCAGGTCACACACCTTTATTTTTATTGCTATTGTGTTCAGTCTGTTTATAATATACAGTTATGAGACCATAATGGGCTGCTGATGAGCTGGTTTTACTGCCCCATGTGTAAAAAGGGGGTAAAATGTATTTACTTAGGCGCATTGCAGCTCATAGAATCTGAATCACATACCTGTTGATGCGGAAACTTTACTTTTCCTGTTTTCACAGTAGAATTTAAATCCAAGAGTTAGCAGCTACCGCTACGGTGTGGGTGTGAGTCGCCATGACTGCTTTATGTTTTATCTTGTAGAAAAATGCAGATTTTCTTAAACAAAGAGCTAGGCTGCGTACTTCCGAGGACGCAGCCTACCTAGCCTCCGGAGGACCCAGACTTGGTAGGCTGCTCCGGAGGATGCTCAGCCGTTGGTAAATGGGACGGTCTAGCCTTTGGAGCACTTCCTGGTTGCGACACGACGTCATCACGTTTACCCCAAACACAGCGCGAAACAAAATCCGACAGCTCGAGAAATACGGAAAGAAACACCAAAAAAATAGATATGGTAATTTTTATTTTTTTTTATTTACTTGTTATTGGAGGAGGAGAGTCGGCTTTGATGGCTTCGGCGGCAGCAAAACCTGCGACGGATTTTTCTCAGGCTGGCAGAGCGCAGTGGAGAGGTAAGATCTACCTGCTATTATTCTAACCCACAGGGCCTGCTAATGATCAGAATATACCAGCTATTAAATAAACGCTTGTCAGCAGATTGATGAATATGTTTAAATATCAAGTTTTATATTTATTTGTAAGTTTGGGATTTATTTGTTTAGTAATTTGAATTGAATAGTTAAATGTGTACAAACCCTGTAAATAACTGACTTAAATCACTACTTTCACCATCACTAATGTTGTGTTGAGAAGCCAAACTGTTGAGAAATAAATCATTTTTGTCTAAATTGTTATCCCCTTACTGCCTGATTTTATTTGCAATTTTATATATATATATATATATATATATATATATATATATATATATATATATATATATATATATATATAAACATAATGCAGGGGAAAAAAATCAAAATATAAAAACGAAAAAAATAAGTTAATTAGTGGATCTAGATGAAGTAAAATTTAATTTCTAACAAATCATGTAATAAAGATAAGGAAAAAAAGATAGATGACTGAATAAAAATAAATATTTTTGTCTTTTTTTTTCTACAGGTCATAACAGCCCCAGAGGATGAAGAGCAGGACGACATGCCAGAGGATGAGGAGGGGGAGAACGTGTAGGAGGCAGTCAGTGGTGCTCCATGGGGAGACCAGCTGTCTGCTGAGGTGTCTGCCCCTGGAGGAGGGTCTACCTGACCACCGTTACATTTAGATGGCAAGTAGAATCACATTTTAGCTGTTCTCATTTCAGGGTTATAAACAGTTTTAGTAAAGTCATTATTTTCTGCGTCTTCTTGAACATTTTTAGTAACATGGCAGCCATCGATTGGGTCAGCAGTGGAGAGAGGCATCCCCCCCACCCCCCAGATGATGTCCCACTCGCAGTCAGAAGACTCCAAGGACATCTGTGTGGCATCGCATCCAGTCCAGCAGCACCACCAGGGACTCCTGCTCAGTCACAATTATATATATATATGTTCTCTAATAATATTTACTGTATATCTTCTGTAAATAGTTGTAGTAGTTAATTTTAAAATCTAATGTCAATAGTTAAAAATGTTTTTAATAGTTTATTGTAAATACTTGCTTCTCTAAAAATAAACTGATGTCACTGAGAAGTTGTTCTAAGTTTACTTAAATTACAAAGTGATGAAACAGATAATGTAAAAAGGTTAAAAGACTTTAAGAACACACCGACAGCAATAACTTTTATAAACAATTTAATAATTTAATTTAACCATAACAGCAACACAGAACTTCAACTTGTTAAAAAAAACACCAAAAAAATAATAACTGTCCACCATCCTCTCCAATAAATGAAATAATCTGTCCTTCCTTTCCCGCCTCCCTCTGCCATCTGATATCCTCCCTGATTAAATCCACCACTCCTTCTTCTCTTCCTCCTTTCCCTCCTCCCTCATCCTCATTCTCTTCCTCATCGTCACCCTTATGCTGCTCAGCCTCTGCAGCACCTGGCCCTGGTGTGTCCTCAGGGATGGAGGCAATTAGGACAGGTGGGGTAATAGAGGGCCTCTGTCCTAATACCTCATCCATGAGGACAAACCAGGGCCAGGTGGCAGCAGTAGGATTCCCACTGACCCGCTGCCCTGTCCAAGGATCTTTGCATTCCTAAAGTAGAGGAAAACTATTTTTATCAACAGATGCTATTTTCTATAGTGTTTCTTTAAAGCTAGAAAAAAGGAATGTTTCATGATTTGGATGGATTGATGAAATTCTACAGAAAAAGAATTTGGAATGGTAACCTGGAGATTACTTTTCAAGCTTACTCAAAGTGTAAATTAACATGAATATAATAAATGAAAGATGTAATTTCCCTACACACACACATACATACATACATACATACATACATACATACATACATACATACATACATACATACATACATACATACATACATACATACATACATACATACATACATACATACATACATACATACATACATACATACATACATACATATATATATATATATATATAGGTGTGTGTGTGTGTTTCATTACATTATCCAAACCTGAACATACTTTGTATTTTTTTTTTTAAGTTGTCCCACACAAGGATCACTTCTATCACAAATATGAGATTTACAAAAAGTGGCATCTGGGCATCATTTGATGTGATCAAAAGATTATATTTGTATGTTGGTGTTTGAACAGGACTTCTTTTAACTTGTGTGACTTTTACATAGAAATGCAACATGTAGATGGAATTCTGCCTCAACTCTTCCCTCCATCCGCCTGCAGCAGTATTTTTGGCCCTGATGATAAGGTGGTCATTTTATCCACTCCTCTGTCTGCTCCCTGGAACAAAATGACATGTAAAACATATTTCTGTTAAGTCAACAGGCAAAATAACTGTTCTGTATAATTATGCCTGTATTGTTCTTCAAGCGAATTATACTTTAAACCTTATTATAGTGTTCTGTAAATAAACTATACGTTATTGAGTATTAAAACAAAACGTTTGCAGTATTAACAGCCCAGTACAGCTGGACTAATGTTATTTCTTCAGCTACATTAAGCTTTAACAGCTCTAATCCTTTGTAATAAACTGTTTGAGTATAAAATGATCTGATTAGTGAGGGATACGGCTATCAGTACAGTAAGATGTAGGTTAAAATAAAAAATAATGACATTTGTATGAAGGCTTTTAATTGTTGATGAACATCACGTATCAACAGGTTAGCTCTTAGCTTTAGCTGCTCCTACACATTCCGGTGGCTCCGTTACCGTCATGTATTTTAATAGATGTTCATTAAAAAAAACACACTACTTACATTTAAAGGTGTTCTCCGCACTACTGTCGGCGCTGCTGCTGCTTTCGGTTGTCCGTAACTTGAAGAAAATCCGACTTTCTTCTTCTTCTTATGAGATTTTATGGCGGTTGGCAGACTTGTGAAATGTGCATTACCGCCACCAACTGATATGGAGTAAAGCAAGGAAACAGGAAACGATTCACCCCCCCCAATAAAAAATAAATAAATAAATAAATAAAAAATAAAAATAAATAAATAAATAAAAAAAATACCTGTGTAACTTAAACCCACATAATACTAAATTATACTAAATTACATTTGCCCGTATAATTTTAATTTACTCTAGGTCATCGTAACTCTGCCAGTTTCTGATGGTCCCATTGGTCTTTCCATCATGCTTCCAACCATCTCCCAGTTCATATCTTTAACATCCAGATATTTTTCTGCAGCCTTCACTATTATTTTGATTTTTTCTGTTTTTTTTTTGTCGTCTGAGCAGTACAATTAATCACTTCCACCATGAAAAGAACAAAATTTGTCTTTTTAACAATTAGTGAGTCTTCATCAATTTTTGGAGATTTCTCTAGAGGTTTGAAATTTGCCGTGTGTTGAACTGTAGGTTTGGGTTTTTCTAATTGAGATGGGATCCTTTTTGCAGCTTCAGCATAAGTTATTCCGAGCTCAAATTTCATTTTTTTTATTTCCTCAGACCTTTTGCTTGCTTCACAGCCGCGATAAGCAGCAGTATGTTCTCCACCACAATTACAGCATTTTATTTTAGCTTCTTTTCCACATTTACCATATTCATGTTCTCCTGCACACCTTCCACTCCTCTGTTTCCCTTTACAAACTGCTGCAATGTGACCGAATTTTTGACATTTGAAACATCTCAATGGTGGTGGATTGTAGATTTTGACATTATAGCTGATGTAACCAATGAATACTTTGCTTGGTAATTGCTCTTCCTCGAATTTAATTAGCACAGATAAACTGTCAGATCTTTCTCCGTTTCTTGTTGTTTTTAACCGTTTTACTTCTTTTACTTTTGCACCGCTTATGTTTTCCAGAATCTCTTTTTCAGAAATTTTCAGAGGAACTCCTCCAATGACTCCCCTGCTGATCTTTTTGTTCTCCATTAGGCTGCACTGAACTCTTATCCCGTCAATTTTGTTGATCCGTATGGCTTTGCCTTGCTGGGCGCTGTCTCTGCAGTTAATTAGCAGGTCTCCACTGTACAGAATTCTGGCACCTCTGACTTCTCCAACAAGTTTATTGATGGTTTTTGTTAAGTGAACCGGATTCCAGTTTGTAAAAGAGTCTGCCTGATTAACGACTTTGAATATGACTTTGAATTCATTTTGTTTTGCTGTGGAATGTATGGATTGATCATCACTGGATTGTTCTGAACTAGATTCCCCTTTAACTGATCTCTGTTTTTTCCGCTTTTTCTCATTTTTTGATGCTGCTATCTTCCAACCTTCATTGTCACTATTTCCCTCTTCCATCCCACAAGAATCGCTTCCTGTTTCCTCACTACTCACGGCCCAGGACATTTCTCCACAAGCAGAGCAGCTTCAAAACACGCGCCATGCACCAAACGACCAACGTCTCGACCTCTCTCTCCATCCACCAGCAAAATGTTCAGCAGGTTCCCTTCTTCTTCTTCTTCTTCTTCTTCTTCTTCTTCTTCTTCTTCTTCTTCTTCTTCTTCTTCTTCTTCTTCTTCTTCTTCTTCTTCTTCTTCTTCTTCTTCTTCTTCTTCTTCTTCTTCTTCTTCTTCTTCTTCTTCTTCAACTACTTAAAAAAAAAAAAAAAGAAGCGCAAAGGAGGACGCATTTTAAGGCTGCATTTTAAGCGTCCTCAGAATTTTTGCCAAATGGGACGGCCTCCGCGCAGCGTTGTGACGTCACCGGCCTCAAAATGCGTCCTACCAAGTA
Source organism: Cyprinodon tularosa (assembly GCF_016077235.1). NCBI lineage: Eukaryota > Metazoa > Chordata > Actinopteri > Cyprinodontiformes > Cyprinodontidae > Cyprinodon > Cyprinodon tularosa. The sequence goes on from NW_024039379.1 coordinate 1,011,711, forward strand.
CGCAGCCTGCGAATTCTTCTTCTTCTTCTCTTCTATTATGGCGGATCACAAGCAACTTTAAGGTGCATACCGCCACCTACTGTACATGAGTGTGTAGCAGCGTTACTTCACATCTATTAGATTCTATTTTTTAATTTTGTATTCTTAAGATACAAAAACAATGCTTTCCTTAGTTTATGAATATCTGTTATGTTTCCTTCATTTCCTAATATTCCAGCCTGCGAATTGAGACGCAGCCCTAGATTAATTTGTGACGGGGTCCACAGCACAGCTGTTTGGAAAGATTAGTTGGCTGCGTGGTTGCCCGATCAAAATACCGCAAATGTAAACAAACGGGTAAGTATAAAGGTTAGAATTTATCCTGGCCTAATATCTATCCAACACACGTCTGTAGTCTGTGGATAATGTGAAATATTATGAGTAATTTAAGTTTGGGGATCAAATAAATGCATCGTGAGGATCTGAAAGCGTCAGAATCTGCAGAGTGTCACAGATTAACTTGTGATCCAGCAGGATCTGGAGGAATATGGGCTGTAAAACGCTCCATCTCCTGGGATGTTTGAATGTTATTATCTTATCCTCAATTAGGGTTGTGGCAGGCTACTTTAAATGTTTAACTGTTATTGTTGATTATTTTTCTTACCGCAATTACGAACCTGTCATGATGTGTGACCATGTTCACGCAGTCAGCTGTCATCTTATTCCCTTCTATTGTTTTGAGGACGCCACATTATTTGGTTTGCATGCAGAACAACTTTAAATCATTCGCGTTTTTCAAGTTACTGGCAATAGAGTATTGCTTTGTCTACTTTTTACCATTGGTCTAAATTGTTTGCTTCACTGGTACAATTAGAATGACAAAAAGCAATTCAGCACAAAACGTTGATTGCGAGGAAATGTTTGTCATGTCAGAGTTAGGAGATAATACTATCTTGCCCATCTGTGGAAAATCTGTTAAAATAAAAGGAGGGCACAAGAGTAAATGTGGGATCGAACCCTCGGCCGATGTTATTTTGGTTTGCAAAGCGTCTATGTACCCGCTGAGCTATTGATATGAACACTGTATTTGACCCCACCTGCGATAAAGAACCTGTTGCGTGTGTCTGCTTTGCCTGTTGAATAGCTGGTCTTAGATCAACTGGTGACAGTTAATGTTTCAGAGTCCGCTGTTCGCTTAAAACATGTTTGAATTCCAGAATATCAGATATTATAACTATTTTTTCCTTCTTTACTCTTAGAACAGAATGGGGCCTCCCCGTTAAGAGATAGTTAGACAGTAAGTTATGCTATGCTATAGGACTCGGGATCCACGTTGCATTGTGGGACGTCGCGGTCATATTGACGGCTACGCAAACGTAAACATAGCTCTGACACAACGTTGTTGTTGAAAGAAGAGACAGAAGTAGAGAGAAAAAAGATGTTAAAATCCCGAAAAGGATCTGGAATTTACCGGGACAAATTAAATAGAGAAGCCAGGGACCGGTATGGTGACAAAATCAGCATTATTAATCATTTGGATCCATATAAAGTTCCAAACAATGAGTGGAGCACCGATGAGTGAGCGCCTATACTTCAAAACAGTTCCGAAGCTACAAGTCCTTGGAGTCTCGTGTGCAGTTCATGAATGGATGGGTTCAGGAGCTGCAGATCATAAAGCCAGCAAACAGTGGGAACACAGTAATCCGTACGAAGGTAAGCTGTGATCAGACGGGCTCTGGAACCTGCTAGTTTAGCAACTGCTAACCGCTAGTGCTAACAACCACTCACGCATGTAATGTACTTTTAACTAGCTGCTATGTGTTTCAAAGGTGTAGTTAGTAACGTTAACTGCCAACCCTCCGGGTTTCTCACGTATTTGAGCCTTTTCCCGCTGCCGTTTTTATTATTTTCCCGTAAAAGATCCCAACTTTGAAGGAAAGAAACAAAGTAGGCTATAAAATAAAACCGTGCATCTTTAACTTACCAGAATGAAAATGCAGGGAACACACTCTCATTGACATTGGAATACTGTGGAAAGCTATGTTCGGTCGTCTTACAGCCGTGATCCAAGCTAGCCGACGACTCTTTATCTCTGACGCTTGGTCTCCATGGTTACGCGTCCATTCAGGAAAGCGGTGGAAAGTTAACCCATTTTCTATGTTTCCATGGCGATCATGCGTTGAGCTGTTACAGCCCACAATACAGCAACGGTTTACCATGGTTGAAATCAAGTTAAGGTGAAATTAATCAAATTAAAACACGGCTGAGAGGGAGTACAGTACGCGTAGTCATAGGCAGTAGTCTGAGCCGCGGTAAAAGACGCATTCAACATGGCGGCGACGCGAAGTGCTTACGTCACGACGACCAAGCCCTATTAAAAGAAAAAATAATAACCAGATCTTTTTTTTTCGAACAGATATCTACCGTAAAATCTCCCTGTTTTATTTATTCATTGTTTGGCTGCAGTCAGCTGGAGGCTGTGCTGCTTCTTTTAATGCTTTGGTACAGCAGGTTCTGCATTTGTTCGCCCCGATGCCCAAAATATCACATATATTCACACAATATATAAACTGAAATCAGAGATTTCACTCTTCCCCGCAGCAGTTATGTTATTTTGCTTTGTTCCTGCAGCACATCTTAAACTTTAAAGACATTTACAACTCCTCTGGAAACGAGTTAGACTGTAAGTGATTAGTTTCCCTCCATATAAACAGTCGGCGCTTTTGAGAAAAAAAAGGAACATTTGATTTTCGCTCGTTTTAATTTACAAGACATACAGGACGACAGAAAAATGCAGAAAAATACACCGTTAGATGTTCCCATTGACCTTTTATTGCACTGGCTGTTTTTACTTCTCATACAGCTTTCTGTGGTTTTTCTACTCGGTTCTTTCTCTCATCGCTGAGGCTCTGAAACAAACAGATAAACAACAGCAGGACAAGTTCCTCAAATCTTTGTGTGTGGGTTTGGAGAAATCCCTAAAACATGCTATATGTTTTCTTAATGCAATTAAATACCTTGCTGACGGTGACTTCTAAAGATCTCAACGTATTTCGCATCGATCAGATAACAAGATAATTTGTAGTTCTTGGAGTCTACACGCAGTTTACTTCCTGTTTGAGGCGAGGGGTCCTGAAAAGCCCCGCCCACAGACACATCTGCAAAAATCAGCGGTTTTCCAGCTGCCGTCACCAGTTTATCTCCTCCCCAGTTGATCTGTCACACCGGCAGAGCTTGCCATCGGAGAGGCCGATGGTGGCTGCTGCCGGCCGAGGCCACTTATTCGCAGATGAAGTACTCCGTTCCATCAAGTAAATGTGACATTATAAAAGTTTTAATGCAGTTTATTAAGCAATAACATCACAATAAAAAGAAACCCATAAAGAATACATTTTAATACAGGTTATTAAGCGATAACATCACAATATATAGCCTATATATATATATCTATATAAAACAATCTAGTTAGAAGTACTATAAATAAGGCATTTGCCGAAAAACGGCAGGAAAAATACCCAAAAAATAATTAAATACCAAAGAAAAGTAATTAAAAAACTACATGACAAAATAATAGTGGCTCCGGCCAGTAATACGCCCGGTGTAGGTACCAGATTGACTCGGGCTGCCAGATTGACTCGGGGGCCTGCGCCTTTTGAGATGCGTCAGAGCGTCCGCCATCTTAAATGTGGCAAATCTGCAGTTTCTCAGTCACTTAAACAGTATCAGAGGGACTTTAATCTCTGAATATACTTTGTATTCGTAGTATTTTTGGTTTTGTAATATTACAAGTTTATTTTTTGTATCCCTTTAGCTTCATTCTCCTGAATTTATTCTCGTTACAAATGCAGACCGCGGGCTCAATGTAGTTTGTTTGAGTGGCATTGCCATAATGTCACGTCATCGGGAGGCGCAAGGCCCATGGCGAATTCGGTGACGTCATCAGAAGGCGCAGGGACCATGGAGAATGTCTTCGTAAAATTGTCCGTTTACAAACAGCAATCCCGCTTTCGAATAAAACCTACACCCCGCTATAATTACTTTAGTAAGCTGTCCAGACCAATCAAAATGTTTTGCGCAATTGTGCAAACGTTAAAACAATTATGTATTGTGACGTCATCAAAAGGCGCAGGCCCCCGAGTCAATCTGGCAGCCCGAGTCAATCTGGTACCTACACCGGCCCTGCTGCTTGGTCCTGCCACCTGGTCCGTGTCCCGTAAAAGTTCCAGAGACCGTCCGCACGAAGAACAAAATGGTGTAAATTGGCTGAAAACATTGTTGGGTTAGCGTAAACTTAAGAAAAACAGCTTCAGTGCAATTCTTTCCATCTAAAATCGCCGCTGACTTTTCACGTGAAGCAGGAGGACTACAGATTGAGCTGTTTGTACTACAAGTCAGGGTAATCGTGACGTCACATCCGGCCACTGGGACATTCCCTTTTCGTGTAGCCGTCTTTTGTTAATTTGTTTTTGGCTACGTAAATGTGTTTTGCCACTTGCAGTTTTGTCTTTGCACTTGTACAAGTGTTTCCGAACGGTCAATTTTTGTTTCCCTATAATGTATTTTTTTTTCTCTAAAATGAAACTTTCTCTCACCTAAAATCTAACTTATTTAAAATGTGAATTTGTTTCCTTAAATGTAAATGTGTTTTTAAAAATTTAAACTTTTTTTTTCAAAAATAAATTGTTTCATAAAATATAATTTTGTTTCTTCAAATGTTATTTTGTTTTTTATTTGTTAATGTGTTTTTTAATTGCAAATGTGTTTTTAAAAATTTAAACTTTTTTTTCAAAAATACATTTGTTTCATAAAATATAATTTTGTTTTTTCAAATGTTATTTTGTTTATTTGTTAATGTAAATTTGTTTGCTAAAATGTAAATGTTTTTTTAAAAATTGTAACTTTTTTTTCAAAAATAAATAGTTTCATAAAATATAATTTTGTTTCTTCAAATGTTATTTTGTTTTTTATTTGTTAATGTGTTTTTGAATTGTAAATGTGTTTTGCACTTCTCAGCCACCGTAGGATCCAAGATGGCCGCCCTCTATGCATGTCGGCCGACGTCCAATGAGGCCTCTAGGTTTATAATGTCCATGTTTAACACCTTCAAAGTGACGTTGACAGGAGCGAGCAGAAACAGGTCTCCAAATCGACAGATGGACCCAAGGTGAGACAGTCAGTAGAAAAGATCAAAGCGTTTAATAAATAAAAACAAACTTAAACTAAGGTGGAGCTGTTGGACCACCTTGATCACCTTGACCATGATAACGTGACAGAAGATGATGATTTCAGTGAGTCACTTACCTGGTTCAAAAGTCCAGTCTGTTAAAGTGGGGAGGATTTGTCCCCTTGGAAGTAAAGGCTGTAGCGCCCCGGGGCCTCCTCACACGGTTCTTTTCCTGGGAGCAAGTTATTTACTACTCTTAACTCAAACTCGGTAAAACCATATAAAAAGGACTATAGAAACAGGAGTAAAAAAGTAACAGAGTTTATTCTAGATCAGGTCGTTACAGGACAGAGAAAAATGCCTCGAGCTATGCACAGCTGTGGTCTCAAAAATCACGTCCGCAAGCGTCCGGCAAAGTTTGAGCCCCGAACAACGTCATCTCCTGCTTCTTATACCTTCTGAGTCTGTCTTGCATCATGTGGATGCTTAGCTGTCCGTATCAGAAACTGACACGCCATCCATGTCTTGAACTCCATGCAGGTTGCCTCTTTGTCTCAGGGTTACAGATACAGCAGCTCTCCTATCAGACCGGCTCCAAGATGTGCTCATATCCTGTGTACTCTTAGAGACACGAAGGCTGTCTTGATTCGTACACACCGTGATATCCACAATGTGAAGGAAGGCCTTCTGCTTTGTCTAATCTGACTAACAAATTAACAGTGCATATGATGTATAAATAATAAACCCTAACAACTCCATCTCCCACGAAGGGGGTGCGATCCAGCCGATGGGCTGACAGCTGACGCAGCGCACGTCACCCAGAGTGTCCCCGGTGCTGCAGCTCCGGATGATTAGCAGGAAGCCGATCCTGGTCAGGGAACAAAACAGGCAGGAACAGACAGATGAAACAGGATCCAGGCATCCTAGAGCTCCCAGGCAGGTTCAGAGTCCAACAGAGTCCAGAAGCGTGACCAGATGGACACGCACAGAAGCAGACAGGATCCGGTGCAGACGGGCAGACTAAGTGGCAGAAGGTAGCAGAGACAGGACGTGGAACCAGAACTTGATGCAGGATCTTTAAACTGGTCTCCACCTTGGAGCCTGGCTTACTGGGATAAAAACTGATCCTCCCCACATACAGAGCGAAAAACCCAGAGGGCTCAGCAGGGGAGGAACAGTGGACGATCAGGAGACGAGACAAACAAAAAATCCTCTTTCCACTGGCTGCCAGGATCCAGGACAAGAACATTTGAGAAAACTAAAGCACAACAGAACAGACAGACTAACAAATCTAATGATCTAACCCTGAATGCTCAGGCTGAACTGAATATAAAGCAAAGGAAACTGGTGAATTGAATAAATGATAATTACAGCAGGCTTAGACCTGGAGCAGTCCCTCATTAAAACACATTACGGATGTCTTATCAGACAGTTTTATCCTCTTATCTCCCTGATTCGGACTGCAGTGCGGTTCTAGGCCGAGTGTCTGAGCTGGAGGAGGAAGCATCGTAGCATCAAGTTTATATCCTCAGCGTTGTTTAATGAATATCAGCTATACTCAACTAGATGGAAAATCTGATGTTTTCCTTTTGTGGATAGAGAAACAAACCATTGCTCGGTTAGTTATTATGTCCCATGAAACAATTCACAAATAAACTAAAATAAACAATCAACAAAGTTATCCTATAAATTATTCCTACAGTAGGTTTGTCAGATCTATGTTAAAGTGCTTCACATATTATCCAGAATGCTTAGGAAACAAAGCTTAAGCTGTAAAGTAAGAGGAATAAAGGATGCAAACTCTCTCCCATCTCGGCTGAAGGTGTCCTAAGAATTTAGAGGAGGAAGAAATCCCCTCAGGAAAACCTACCTCAGCACAAACATGACTCAGGCGTTCTTCAATCATGTCGGCCATGCTCCCTCTTTACATAGTATAACCCTTCTCCAGTGTCTCAAGGAGCCGACTGGTCATTTCCTAGATTAAATTTAAGCCTCACTTAAAAAAAAAACGGACAGTTGAGCTCACCCATGTTACACCATTACACCATTATTACGCCATTATTTTCTGCCGCCATTAGGCAGTGGACTGGCTGTTGAAATGAAAGGTCATAACCAGTTCTGATCAGCTGTGGATTCTTAACCCTCTAGCCCTAACCCGATCCAGGAGTGCAGAGTCAGGGGCCCTTTATTAGGCGCCATCCCGGACCTGCATGCACCGGGAGCAGGTACCACTTGGAATGCAGGTGGATGACAGACAATCTTTATACAATTCAATTCAGTTTATTTATAAAGCACCAAGTCACAACACATGTCATCTCAAGGCACTTTACAATTCAACCAGATCATCCAGTCAAATTGATTCAAAGTTTTCTATCTAAGGAAAACCAGTTGATTGCATCGACTCATTGACTCAAATACAATCCCTCACACTAAGCATGCTTGTAGCGACAGTGGAGAGGAAAAACTCCCTTTTAACAGGAAGAAACCTTCCTGACGGTTTGGTCCTTTCGGTTCCTGTAGTGAAGAAATATCAGACCATTAGCTTAAATACATGGAAAAAATTGTGAAAGAAAAACACACAATGGTCGACTAGGGTTCAAGAAGACAGAAGCAGACATAGAAAAAGAAGCATAGATACAACCGTCAACCAGCTCCACAGGCGGCCCCGTCCAGGAAACACACAGCCAGGCAGACGAGCTCCGAGCCAGCTCCCATGTCAGAGGATTAAGAGAGCACATCCAGTTAGTCACAGTCAGAGAAACAGGACTACACTGGAAAACAGGCCAAGCTCCAACATCTAGAAACAAAGGTGTTGATGGCAGCAGCACAGCTGATATTTCTCTCCAGGATGGAGTCACAGCCAAACAGGAACAGACCAGATGAAGCTGCTATGAGAAAAAGCAGAGAGAGCAGAACGTTAGAGATTGAACTAACAGACTCTGCAGAGTGGGAGAATAGAGATAGAATGAAGCAGAATGATGAAAAAGGGGTCCCTATGTCCTCCAGCAGTCTAAGCCTATAGCAGAACTATACAGAGGTTCTCTGTACATAAAGTAGGGCATTTATTCATAAAAAAAGTTTATTTGAATTCTGTAAATAAAAGCTTTCTGCCCAACAGCAATGATGATCTGCACGGCAGCATTCTATACCCATCTATTGTAGCATCTAGGATAGAGCTGCCAGTCTGGGAAAGAATCTGGTTGGTATTTGAAATTGTAAAGGTTCACTTTTTTTGCAACATAAAACTAACTGAAACTATCACATATCATAATGACTAAAATGCAACTAAAACTAATAATAATTTTCGTCCTAAAGACTAAGACTAAATCTAAGGTGGCTCCCAGAAACAACACGGCTTAATGACTGTATTTACCTTTAATTTGAGCAGGAAAATAAGATTAAGTATTTTTACCCTTAAAATAAGATAATTAGATATTATGCACTTTAAGAAGGAGAGTGCAGATTCTTTTTTTCATTGTGATTGGCATAGTGTCTCACATACCTGCTTAATTCAAAAATAAAATGCACTTATTTGAAGAAGAAACGACTTAAATTTATCTTTGCAGTGTGTACTTTTAAGCTCTCAGAAACATAGACCTTTAAAAGTAAACATGACTTGTTTTCTAGTGTATTTTTTTATTACATTGAAAAGAAAATAAAGTTATGTTTTCACACTTTAACTGTAAAATAACGGGATGCAGCCGATAACTGTTGGTCCATTTGGAAAGTTGGCCTCTTGATGCTACTTTGTTTTTCAAAAAATCCCAGTGTGTTTTAGAATAAAACGATAAAGAGACAAATAGCTGAGGGGGGTTCATAAGTGTCTGATAACGTAAAGATGAATATTGATCAGGCATTGGGTCGGGGTCATGGACAACAGGATCTAGACGACGCCTCGGGTCTGAGCGATCGCCAGTTTGTTTTCCATAGGAAGAAAACTTTAAACCAAGCTGATGATCTGGCTGTTCTCAGTGACCTGAGATGACAGGATGTTAACTGGAGCTAAAGAAATAAAGTGAATTGAATATGAAGGAGGCATTCACCATGGCAACAGAGAGCTGACACAGGTTTGTTTGTTTTTAACAGCAGGGTGACACATTAGCTGTGCGTATATGAAACAGATAAAGCATTCAGACCTCTCTGCAGCTACACCCAACATTGCTCTAATTATCTTCTATGTTTTGGCCTGCAGACAAAGAACAGGGCGTCCCTAACCAGCACCAACACTTCACATAAAGAATTAAAACTCTGGTGATGGTTGCTGTTGGACCTGTGGGACAGGCCGGTCTTCTCTGTGATTCCTCTGCAGGGAGAGGCTGCAGGAAGGGATATAAGAGCAGAAGCCGCCCTGCTCCGCCACACGCTGACCACAATCTGCAGACATGGATTTCGTGGGGAAACTTGTCGGGGAGAAAGCAGGTGAGACTGAGCAGGCGAGGGATCAACAGATGGGAACTGCTGCATGATTTGGGGTTATCAATCTTATGTTGCTTTGATTTTAAGTAGTTATGAATGATTGTATCAGAGCCTGAAATTTTAAAAACAAATATTGCAAATTAAAAAGGTTAATTTGAAATAATGTAGTTGTTATAAAACTAAATATTACATGGTTTCCTGAACTAATACATGGCTGTTCTATCTCTTTTGGCCTCCTTATTTTCACAGTAGCCAGGTAGCCTCCAGAATCAGACACTGTCATAGTGAGGAGTTAACTTTGCAGGAGTTTGACATCCTAACGAGTCCAGTGTTGTGACACCTTTAACGAGCAGACCTTCATGTTTTCATGCATTTGGCTAATTAACGCTGCCTTCATGTGGTAAAGATGATCCTTCATACTCGTAAAGTGGAAATTACCAACAGGTTGTGTTCTAGTGCTTTAGCTGTGGTAGAGAAGACAAAGATGTTGGATCCACAGAATATCCCGAGCTGCTACCTGCGCAGTAATGGACGTCTTAGTTCATCTGCTGCAGGAAGAAGAAGGTTCATTAAATGCATGGACTGAGGGCCAGCAAGCGTCTGAAAAAAATCAAACGATAACGGTCATTTAAAAAAAGGCACAAGTTTTAATGGTAATATATTTTTCTAAAAATACACATTCAATTCAATTCAGTTTATTTCTATAGCTCCAGAGAGAGCAGAGCGTTAGAGATTGAACTAACAGATTCTGCAGAGTGGAAGAATAGAGATAGAATGAAGCAGAATGATGGAAAAGGGGTCCCCATGTCCTCCAGCAGTCTAAGCCTATAGCAGCAGAACTATAGAGATAGATCAGGATAACCTGAGCCACTCTAACTATAAGCTTTATCAAAAAGGAAAGTGTCACATCATTGTGGAGGATAAGAACACAGCAGGAGAGGCTGCCAAACAATGTGGTATTCACCACACAGACCAGGTACGCTGCTCTCCGCCATGTTGAAAGGACAAAGTTTACCTCATCTCATAGAATTTTCGCGTAGAAATGACGACATGTTTAGTTTTCCCGTCAGCTTTTGGTATTTACTGTAATTATGAAGCCACATGAAGGCAGCATAAATACTCAAGAGGAAGGAAAAAAAAAACTCAAACATTTGCTGATCTTCAGCTGATGATCAGGAGATGTTTGCTCACCTGGGCTTCTTCTGCAGGTGAATTTGTGGAGCAAGGAGTGAACAAGATTATGAGTGGAGGAGCAGAAAAGGAAGATCAGCAGGAGGAGAAGAAAGGAGGAGGAGGCTTTGGTCTGGATGATGCCCTCTCAATGGTCAGCGGCAAGAAGGAGGAAAAAGGAGGCGGCTTTGGACTGGATGATGCCCTCTCAATGGTCAGCGGCAAGAAGGAGGAAAAAGAAGGAGGGTTTGGTCTGGATGATGCCCTCTCTATGGTCAGTGGGAAGAAGGAGGAAAAAGAAGGAGGAGGAGGTGAGTTCGACATGTTGAAAAATTTTACTCCAATGTTTCATTTGAATTATTTAACTTTAAAATGATGCTTAATGACGACCAGCTGATCAGCCTGATATTCAGGTGATCAGAGCAGTTGATCAGTAGAACCTGGCTGGTTCTGGGCTGATAGGAGAGTGCTGCCCCCTAGTGTCCACAAGGATCCACTGAGCCTGGAACACAACAGTTCCCTCCAGAACCAGAGGAGGAACAATTGGGAGCAATAACAGAAACTTTTCTTTTAATCAAACAGGATTTATTAATGCTCCTAAACCGCTGATAGAACAGGAACACTTCCTGATATGTTCTGATTTATTGGAGCTATGATAGTAAATGATGAATAAATGTCTTTAAAATTAAATTATTTCTTTTAGAAGGAAAAGATTTTACTGTTCTGCTTTGAGAGTCGATCTTTACCAGAAACCTGCTTCAGTTCCTTCATGCATCTCCATGTTATCTGATGGCAGGAGCTCCTCCTGGAGGTGTTCTAGGTTCTGTTCTTTGGATCCAGATCCTGGTCTGATGCTCTGCTCTGTTTCTGTTCCCAGGTATTGGTAACTTCGTCGGGGGGCTGTTCAAGTAGGAACCTGGAGTCTTCATCACCTTCATCCACCTGATACCTGCTTATGGCATAATTCAGATTTAATATTTTGTTTAATTAATGTTTAAAATAACTAAAAGTCAACTTAATGCACTGAATCCTCCTGGGAAAATGAACCGGTTTAATAAACTGTAAAATATATTATAAACTAATGTCTAATGTTCAGTTATTGCTCATTGATTGTTCCCTTTATGCTGGATTAAAATAAACCTCATAAAATAAAGCTTGATTTATTTCTTACCCCTGAAGCGTTTTGTTTTTCTCTATGTGATGTTTTTTTCTTAGAAATGTTATCAATTTAAACATTTTATTTCACTTCAGTTCAAGAGAGTGTCTTCAGTAAGAGGTTTCTCCAGATCCGGTGCAAAAAAAAATCCTGAAATTATTAAAAGCAATTGTCCATTTCTAGAGCTGCATCATTCTATATTCTGCAGCTCTACAATTATAAATGACAATTTTATCGGCTGATGACAGAACTATAGTCTCTGCACCTGCATTTGTTGTTATTTCATCCAAAGAAAGAACAGTTAGTGACTCTATGTGAGATCAACAGTAACTTAGAAAACTTTGTATACAGAGTGTATACAAAACAAAATCTTCCTTTTGATTTCTAAAAAGCTCCTAGCGCCAAATTTAGAGACTTTTTTCTGCTACTGGAGACTTTGGAGACAACATCTAAAAGCAGCGAACTCTGCTCTCCAGAGCAAGTAGATTGGTAACCCCGCCTCCTGCTCTCCTCTATCTTGTCTGCTGTCATGATTCATGCAGCTATTATTTCATCCAAATGAAAAATGGAGAACAGATAAGCAGATCATGGCTTGTCTACAGTGAAAAGAAGGACTGGGTTATTTACTTTGGCCTTTTTGGAAACACAGGAAGGAGCAATCAGCTAAGTGAGCTTAGTGCTTGGAAAAAATCTTTCATTCCTTTAGAGACAGCATGAAAAGTCAGCTGAGTACAAAACATAGAGAGGAAAACAAGAAGAAAAGGGACAAGAAGAGAGGGACACAACCTAGAACAGATAATGGATGTCTATTCTATTAACATTTCTATATCTTAGGAATGGGGCTGTTTATGTGTTGTCTTCTCAGAGGGGCCCCTGCCTGTTGGGCCCCAAATTTCCTAAATCCGCTGCTGGTAGGAGATTGAACTAACAGATTCTGCAGAGTGGGAGAATAGAGATAGAATGTACCAGAATGATGAAAAAGGGGTCCCTATGTCCTCCAGCAGTCTAAGCCTATAGCAGCAGAACTATAGAGATAGATCAGGATAACCTGAGCCCCTCTAACTAGAAGCTTTATCAAAAAGGAAAGTTTTAAGCCTAGCCTTAAAAGTAGACAGGGTGTCTGCCTCACGGACTAAAACTGGTAGTTTGTTCCACAGGAGAGGAGCCTGAGAACTAAAAGATCTGCCTCCCATTCTACTTTTAGAAATTCTAGGAACCACTAGTAAACCTGCAGATTGAGAGCGAAGTGCTCTGTTAGGAACATAAGGAACAATCAGATCTCTGATATCAGATGGAGCTTGGCCATTTAAGGCTTTATATGTGAGAAGGAGGATTTTAAATTCTATTCTGGATTTAACAGGAAGCCAATGAAGAGAAGCCAGGATAGGAGAGATATGATCTCTCTTTTTCATTTTCATCAGAACTCTGGCTGCAGCATTTTGGATCAGCTGAAGGCTTTTAAATGAATTCCTCTCCAACTAGACGGGGACAATATATACATAATGTGAGTCATAGTTTTCAAAACAACATGAATTTGTTATGCAAAACTCTGTAAATAAAGGCGAGGCAGTTTATTTGTTTATACTTTGACTGATCAAGTGTCTTAGACAAAAAAAAAAAAACAGTCTAAAGAAAAGTATATGAAAAAAATATCATTGAATCAGAGATAAAATGTTTATTAAAAACAGGCTAAAGTTGAAGAAGCTTTAAAAAAATGCTAATATAAAACAAAATATCACATTTCACTCACTAGCAAACAGGGACTCACTGCAGGAAAATAAGAGCTTAGATGGAACGGCTTGATGAAACCCAAACGGCAGGACATTCCTAAAAGTTCAAAATTAATCCACTGGTCTTTGTTTCCAAGTTTAAAGACGTTTCTCTTCCATCCAGGAAGCTTTTTCAATTTAAATATCAGAAATAGCGTTGAGCTCCAGGCTTTATAGAGTGGACCAAAAACAAACCCTTGTTTTGGTTTAGAAAACATGCAAATTGAAACGTAAAAATGGGATTTAAGATCCAGAGAGCAAAGATATGTTCCCAACTGCTTAAGACTGAAGTCTACTGTAAAAGGACGGAGGGCAGAAGATATCCTTAGGAATGAACACCACAAGCTGCTACTGTAAGTGAATGTTTTCCAAAAAAAAAACAAGGCTTTGTTTGGCTGCTGGATAAAACCTGGAACTCAACGCTATTTCTGACACTTTGAATTGAAAAAGCTTCCTGGATGGAAGAGAAACGTCTTCAAACTTGGAAACAAAGTCCAGTGGATTGATTTGAACTTTTATGGAATGACGCTGACCTGGATGACTGGGAATCTTCACCAGCACATGACAGGAAACTAAGCCAGTTTGATAAAACATGTTTAAATAAACATCTTTTCAATGGTTGAATGGTCACTTTATGACTGCACCATGTCAGAAAATCAAAGGCCATATGCCAGCTGTGGGGCACGGTGGTGGAGGTCTGATGATGTGGGCACCTCGTGATCACTGAGTGGACCAAGATCTCCTCCATAGAGACAGAGTTTTGTTGTTTTATTGCTTGGTCCAAACTGGGCCCTGAGTGCATCAATAGGCAGCTAATTGTTAAAGTTTACCTAAGTTATTTTGTGATCTTAATAATCACTTATTATTTGTGCAAAGTTAAACAGTTGTTTTACTTGTTTAATATGTTTGAGTTTAGTATAGAGTTTTGTATTTATTTATTGCTTTTCTTTTATTTTTTTAGCTGCCTAATGACAAGTTTAGGTTATTCCGCTCTATTTAAAGCAGCTTCTGTTCTTTATCAGTCGGTCAGTTTTTGGTTTGAGTTACTGTTCAGTTGACCTCAGTTGTTTCGGCCCAAATCCTTGTTTTTATTACCTTTGAACCTTTAATTATTTTTGACATTATTAAATGAGATTTTTTTTTCAATTTTTGAACACCTTTTGTCCTTATTCAAGTTTGGTCCCTCACTCTCTTCTTTATGCTTATTTGGTACTATATGCACACTTTTTATATTGTCTGTTGTAGTTTTATGCTTAATGGCATTTTGCTTTAACTCTTTGTACTCTATATAAGCTACTAGATCCAGATTTTCTCTGTAGGAATAATCCCAAGGGATGAATAAAGTTGAGTCTAATTTTCTGAAAAAAATGTCTGGTTCTGGACTATTCTGGTCCAATAATAAGCTCAGCTCAGTAAACGACAGAAAAACTTCAAATAAAGCATCTGAACAATCCAGAAAGCCTGAAAAACTAGAGAAATGTATCAATGTTATGGAAAACAGACGTGAATTTAAAGAATAAACTCAGTTCCAGGAAATTTTTAGATGACAGGAATTCAGGGAAAAGTCTTTGTGTTCTAAGGCGTTTTCTGACAGGTGGAGAACAAAGAGGACCAACCTGACTAAGAGGGTGGGGCGGTGACAGAGTTACACCTGGGAGGCTAAAATGGGTCAAAAAGATGTCAGAACTTCACTTTCTCAGAATAATTTTAACATTTGATAAGTTATGATCATAACCAGAGACTTAGATTTACAATATAAACAACTCTGAGTGGTTTATTTTCGTCTCTGGAGGCTTTTTTCACTTTCTCTGAAGGCGTGGGTGTATTAAAGAATGTGTTCAGGTATAGTTTCATAATGAGCAAAGCTTGTTTTCAGAGAAAGGATGGAAGAAGACTAAGAAGTGTGCCTGCAGTCAGAACTCAGGGCGGGGTTCCTCCATCCAACATGGCCCAAACTGAACATGCTCTAACTGGGGCAGTAGGTCGAACTGGTTGGACTGGTCTGCAGAAACACCTGATTCCTAGATGCCTACACCTGAGACAGGTGGGAGGCTCCGCATTCTGCCAGAACACCTGCTGACTGCAGTGAGACACAGAGACGCCGCAGACATGGACCTGTTCGCTGGAAAGATTGCAGAGAAAGTGGGTAAGTACTGGTTCTGGGGGTTCCCATTTTGACATTCCGGGTCTGGACCTCCTAAGCTTTGTGTTTAATGTGATTCTGCTCGCTCAGGTAGGAATCTGAACTGCACCAGGTGGTTCTATAAAAGGGAGTCAGTTTAGAACCAAAGCAGAACCAAACTTGGTCCAGAGACAGTATGACCGAATGTTCTCAGGTTTTTGCTTCATCATGTCTTTGTGACTCAGGGAAACCGAGTTTTAAATCTGTAGATTAGAATTCTTCAGGTAAAAGGGGCGGAGTCAACAACAGGTAAACAATCACAGCCTTTAAATTAAATCAGGCCAGTCATCTTGGCCAGAGTGCTTCATGTTAGTCAAATTTCTCAAGTCTGACTGAGTCACTGGTAACATGACATCATTCTGGCATGTCCAAGTTCTGTAGAGACCTATCTGTCCAGCTATTTCAAGTTCTGTAGAGCCTTGCTTTATGTCCAAGTGTCCAAGTTCTGTAGAGCCCTGCTTTATGTCCAAGTTTTGTAGAGACCTGGTATATGTCCCATTGTCCAAATTCTGTAGAGACCTGCTTTAAGTCCCATTGTCCAAATTCTGTAGAGACCTGCTATATGTCCCATTGTCCAAATTCTGTAGAGACCTGCTATATGTCCCATTGTCCAAATTCTGTAGAGACCTGCTATATGTCCAACTGTCAAAGTTCAGTAGAGACCTATCTGTCCAGCTATTTCAAGTTCTGTAGAGCCCTGCTTTATGTCCAAGTGTCCAAGTTCTGTAGAGACCTGCTTTATGTCCAGCTGTCCCAGTTCTGTAGAGACCTGCAATATGTCCAATTGGCCAAGTTCTGTAGAGACCTGCTATATGTCCAACTGTCCCAGTTCTGTAGAGACCTGCTATATGTCCAACTGTCCAAGTTCTGTAGAGCCCTGCTTTATGTCCAGCTGTCCCAGTTCTGTAGAGACCTGCTTTATGTCCAACTGTCTAAGTTTTGTAGAGCCCTGCTATCTGTCCAACTGTCCAAGTTCTGTAGAGCCTTGCTATATGTCCAACTGCCCCAGTTCTGTAGAGACCTGCTATATGTCCAACTGTCTAAGTTTTGTAGAGCCCTGCTATCTGTCCAACTGTCCAAGTTCTGTAGAGCCTTGCTATATGTCCAACTGTCCCAGTTCTGTAGAGACCTGCTATATGTTCAACTGTCCCAGTTCTGTAGAGACCTGCTATATGTCCAACTGTCTAAGTTTTGTAGAGCCCTGCTATCTGTCCCAGTTCTGTAGAGACCTGCTATATGTCCAACTGTCTAAGTTTTGTAGAGCCCTGCTATCTGTCCAACTGTCCAAGTTCTGTAGAGCCTTGCTATATGTCCAACTGTCCCAGTTCTGTAGAGACCTGCTATATGTTCAACTGTCCCAGTTCTCTAGATACCTATCTGTATGGCTATTTCAAGTTCTGTAGAGCCCTGCTTTATGTCCAAGTGTCCAAGTTCTGTAGAGACCTGCTATATGTCCAGCTGTCCCAGTTCTGTAGAGACCTGCTTTATGTCCAACTGTCTAAGTTTTGTAGAGCCCTGCTATCTGTCCAACTGTCCAAGTTCTGTAGAGCCTTGCTATATGTCCAACTGTCCCAGTTCTGTAGAGACCTGCTATATGTTCAACTGTCCCAGTTCTGTAGATACCTAGTATCTGTACGGCTATTTCAAGTTCTGTAGAGCCCTGCTTTATGTCCAAGTGTCCCAGTTCTGTAGAGACCTGCTATATGTTCAACTGTCCCAGTTCTGTAGATACCTATCTGTACGGCTATTTCAAGTTCTGTAGAGCCCTGCTTTATGTCCAAGTGTCCCAGTTCTGTAGAGACCTGCTTTATGTCCAAGTGTCCCAGTTCTGTAGAGACCTGCTATATGTCCAACTGTCTAAATTCTGTAGGGACATGTAGAGACTCCTCCTTCCTTACTGCCAGGACTATTCAGACTGGTCATGGCGACTGCTGATCAACTTCCTAACTGATTTGATGAATTTGGATTCAGTGATGGAGGAAGAGGATGGATGGAAACAGGTAGACTGATATTCCAACCTCTCCCGGTTTCCTCTAAAAGGCTCTACAGTTTCTGATGTTTCCTGATATTGGCGTCTTCCGTCCATGTTGTCCGTGTTGGCATCAGACTCAGCAGCTTCTTCAAACGTTCAACAGTTCAGATCAAGCAGAAGCCATCTAACATTGAACATGTGAAGATGTCTTCCTGCTGAAGTTCTTCCTCTAAAAGCTGCTGGTCCATGATGGACATTTCTCTCTGTGTTGCAGGAGACATGGTGGAGGGAGCAGTGAAGAACGCTCTGGGCATGGAGGACAAAGACGAGAAAAAGAAGGAGAAAGGAGGATTCTTCTCCTTTGGACGAGGTGATGATGATGAAGATGAGAAGAAGAAGAAGAAAAACAAGGAGGAAGATAAAGGATTCTTCTCCAAGATCTTTGACAGAGACGATGATGAAGATAAGGATAAGGTGCCGAAGAAATCCGGATTTCATGGCCTCTTTGCTGAAGGGGAGGGAGGGGGAGCAGGAGGACCCATGGGAGGAGGAGCTATGGGAGGAGATGGAGGAGCAATGGGAGGAGGAGGAGCAGGAGGACCCCCAGGCCAGACTGTAGCTGTCAGTGACAGAGGTACGTATGAAGAACATCTCTGTCTGAGACGATGCTTCATGCTGCAGTCAGTTAATTAAATATCCAAACTAATCCATGGATAATTAGCAAACTGTAAATATGATAACATTAGATTAGATTGAATTAGATTAGATCTTCTTTCCTCTCTGAAGGTTTTGGTTCTGAGCTCAGATGGGCTGAAGGTAGAACCTGTTTGTGGGTCTGAAGTTCTACTTCAATAAAGGTGGGGTTCTAAATCTCAGATCATCAGACCTCCGCTGTGGGTCAGAACCAGAACCAAAACCAGGAGTCTGGATGAGTCCTAATGTTCGTTTCCTGACTGTTGGATCAGAACATTGAGTGGAAGGAAGATTTGGTTCATATCTCAAAGCAGGAAATAACGATGTGTATCCATGTGTTTTTCAGACCTCTTTGATGATCTGATGGATGTGGCTGAACAAACGTCTAAAAACTGAGGAAATCTTCACCAGTTATTTTTCTCTCGGAATCTGGATTAATGTGTGAAATAAATTTTGTAATAAAGGTTTTATTTAATCAAACTCCTTCTGATCTCAAATAATCGATTTCTAAGTTAAAAAAAATCATAAATGATTGAATGTATTTCTGCATCTTCTAACAAACATACCAGCATCTTGGTTTATTTGAGGAAACAATCAGTCATGTTTAAAGTTTCAAGTCATCACCTGTTTAGAGTCTGGAAGTGAATGTAGGATGTTTTCAGAACTGACCCAGAGTAGAACTGCCGCCCTGCTGGAGTAGAAAGATACTCTAACCGAATCCCAACCTGTGTACTTGTGTTCTCGCGTCCTCATGAAACCTCATCAGTCCTAACATTGTTCCAATTCACAAGAACAGCAGACCGAGAACGGACAAAGTCCCTGGATGTTGTTCTGGCCTCTCCCTCTTTACCCAGCATGCATCAGAGCAGACTTGTCTGTTCTCCAGACTGACAGCTGTCCCAGCATGCACTGCGGCAGCAGCAGCTTCCCGGTTAGCGCTCACAGAGCTCAGAGTATTAAGTTGAAAGTTCTCTTTTCTGTTGCTGTTGTTCAATAAAAGAACGGTTTAAGATCATTTGAGGTTAGAACATTATACTTTAAGCATTACTATTGGCCCATTTATTGATTTTATGCGTAATTTAAAAATGTTCCGAAGTTGAGAGGATGGTGGCAACCAGTGGAGCTCCGAGGGCAACGGCAGCCAGGGCTAACGTCAGCCGTCTGCAGTGGCCATATTTGTGATGACCTGGTTTCTGGGTATAAATCAGCCTTAACACAACCAGCTCAGGTGGGGCTGAGACCTTGAAACTCAAAAAGGTTTTCAAGATTGAAGATGAGGAGGTGAACACGTCAACCGAGTCCTGGTTTATCCCACACCACATGGTGACGCACAACGGGAAATATAGAATGTGTGTTTAACTGCGCCTACACATACAGAGGCCAAAACCTAAATGGATTACTGCTACCTGGTCCAACCCTTACCTCCACCCTTCTTGGTGTCCTGCTAAGATTCCGGGAACATGCCATCACCCTCAGCAGTGACATCAATGGCATGTTCCACCAAGGGCGGTTGTTACCAGAGGACAGACCTTTGCTGCGCTTCTTGTGGAGGGATCTGAAAAGAGAAGTACCAGCATACATCTATAAATGGCAAGTCCTCCCCTTTGGGACCACATGCAGTGCCTGCTGTGCAATGTATGCACTGTATTCCGTAAAAGTTCAAAAAATATCCACTGGACTTGGTTTCCAAGATTTGAAGACGTTTCGCCACCTCTCCAGGAAGCTTTCTCAATTCAAATGTATTTGACATTTGAATTGAGAAAGCTTCCTGGAGAGGTGGCGAAACGTCTTCAAATCTTGGAAAGCAAGTCCAGTGGATATTTTTTGAACTTTTACGGAATGACTATGACCTGGATGACTGAGAATCTTCATCAGCCTATGCACTGTAGAAGAATGCGGCAGACAACTGTCAACCAGGAAGTGAAGTTTGTGTTACCATTGAGTGGTGCTTCTATGTAGATAGTCACTTGCAAAGCCTCCCCTCCACTGAAGAAGCCCGTCAGCTGGTTGACAAACTCAAGGCTCAGCTTGCCACAGGTGGCTTTGATCTGTGCCAATGGGAAAGCAATGCCCCGGAAGTCATCAGCCACCTGCCGAAGGATCTGAGAGCAGTGAGCTATGGCTCACAGAATCCCATGAAGATCCTCAAGAGCTCACCCTTGGACTCGTTGGCTTTGTGTGTCAGACACTCTAGGCTACAAGTATTGCCTTGCAGAAAACCCTATGCCTACCATGAGGAACATCTACAGCACCCTTGCAAGGCTTTATGATCCACTAGGTTTTCTCATACCCTTTACCACGTGAGCCAAGATCATCGTGCAGTACCTATGGAAGAAGGTAAGAGAATGGGATGATCCCTCCTTGCCAGAGGATGCTCCCAAGGCTTGGTGAAGTTGTGAAGTCCAGCTGAAACACCTTCCAGAGATTGTCCTGCCTCGTTGCTATGCAAGCCCCCCTCTGGACAACCCTGCTTTTTTGCGAATCCTGCAAGTTTTCTGTGACACATCTGAGAAAGCCTATGGTTCAGTAACGTACTTGCGTACAGAGATACCAGGCAAGAAGGTGGAAGTAGCTTTCCTGACAGCGTAGCCCCCAAGCGCCAGCAGACAATGCCCAGGCTGGAACTGTACGCAGCCTTGACAGGTGCCCAGCTGATTAAGCTCTTACAGCATGAGCTAACCCTGAGTCTTGATGAGGTGACGCTCTGGATCGAGTCAGACTCCTGCAGATTCAAGGTGTTCATGGGTTCCAGAGTCACTGAAATCCAGGAGATAACCGAGGCCCAGTCCTGGAGGTACATGGGCTCTGCAAACAATTCTGCAGACGACATAACCATGGGAAGAGCCTAAGAGACCTTGCAGGGAAAAGCAGCCATTAGTAGCCATTGGAGCCACGGCCCAGCATTCCTGCACCAGTCACCTGAGCACTGCCCAACCAAACCCACAGCGGAGTCCCTGGAGGGTGAAGAGTTGTGCAAGACTGCATTCTGTGGTTCCACAGCCACTGCCCCCACTCTCCTGTTTACCTGAAATGGGTCAGTTCAACAGTTTTAAAGAGTTAGAGGAAGCAGTGGTCCAGGAGCGTCACGGGGCGGCAAGCAACCAGTCTACTCTAACAGCCGAGGACTATTGGAATGCTGAGAGTAACCTGCTGAGACAAGTGCAGGTGGAATGCTTCCCAAAGGACCTCAAGCACCTGTTAGAAAGCAAACCAGTCCCCTCCACCAGCCGTCTGATCGCCCTTGCTCGTGAGTATGACAAACAGCTCAAGTTGATTCGGGTTGGAGGCAGACTGTGGTGCAGCAAACTGCTTTGAGGCTAAGAGCATTCACCTTATCGTCATGGATCCAGCCCACCCAGTCACCAGGCTCATATTCCACAGTGTCGACTGTGATCTTCACCATCCAGGATCTGAGGCGTTGAAGCGGCATCAACATTCATGTACCAGAGAGTGCCAGAGATGGATGGCAAAACAAGCTATATCACAGATGGCAGACTTACAGTGGGGGAAATAAGTATTTGACCCCTTGCTGATTTTGCAGGTTTGCCCACTTACAAAGAATGCAACGATCTATAATTTTAATCACATGTACATTCTAACAGTAAGAGAGAGAATCCAAAAAAATCCAGAAAATCACATCATATGATTTTATTAAAATTGATAACCATCTAATGAGGAAAAACAAGTATTTGAACCCCTGGACAAACAGCATGTTAATATTTTGTAGAAAAGCCATTATTTTTTACCGTTAATCAGTTTTTATAGCTGGTGACAAGGTTTGTGCACATTTCAGCAGGGATATTGGCCCACTCCTCCCTGCAGACAGCCTCCAAATAATTCAAGTTCTGAGGTTGTCGCCTGGCAACTCGAATTTTAAGCTCCCTCCAAAGATTTTCAATTGGATAGGTCTGGAGACTGGCTAGGCCACTCCAGAATCTTGATGTGCTTCTTCTGCAGCCACTCTTTTGTTGCTTTGGCGGTATGCTTAGGGTCGTTGTCGTGCTAAAACACCCATCCTCGACCCATCTTCAGCTCTCTCACTGAGAGAAGGAGATGTTGGTCCAGAATTCCATGATACATGGCCCCGTCCATCCTCCGCTCAATACAATGGAGTTGTCCCGTCCCCTTGGCTGAAAAGCACCCCCAAAGCATGATGTTGCCACCACCATGCTTGATGGTGGGGATGGTGTTCTTTGGGTTGTACTCGGTGTTCTTTGCCCTCCAAACACGACGAGTTGAGTTGAGGCCAAAAAGTTCTATTTTGGTCCCATCTGACCACATCATCTTCTTCCAGGCGTCTTCTGAGTCATCCAGGTGGTGAATGGCGAACTTCATGCGGGCCTGTACATGTTTCTTCTTGAGCAGGGGGACCTTGCGTGCGCTGCAGGATTTCAATCCATGAGGGCATAGTGTGTTACCAACCGTTTCTTTTGTAACTGTGGTCCCAGCTGCCTTCAATTGATTCATCAGTTTCCCCCTTGTGGTTTTGGGATGATTCCTCACCGTTGGCATGATCAGGGACACCCCACGAGGCGAGATCTTGTGTGGAGGCCCAGACTGAGGGAGGTTGGTGGCGGTGTGGTGCTTCTTCCATTTCCTGATAACTGCACCAACAGTTGATCTTTTCTCTCCAAGTTGCTTTCCGATTCGCTTGTAGCCTATCCCAGCCTTGTGCAGATCAATAATCTTGTCCCTGATGTCTGTAGAAAGCTCTTTGGTCTTGCCCATGGTGGTGATATTGGATGCTGGTTGTTTGGGTGTTGACAGGTGTCTTTTATACAGGTAACGAGGTGAGGCAGGTGTATTTGATGTAGATAATTGGTTGGGATTGGAGCTGTGTCTTAAAGAAAGACTAACTGGCTTGTAGGAGTCAGAATACTTGCTGTTTGGTAGGGGGTCAAATACTTGTTTTTCCTGATCAGATGGTTATCAATTTTTATAAATTCCTATGATGTGAATTTTTGGAATTTTCTTTGGGATTCTTTCTCTCACTGTTAGAATGTACATATGATTAAAATTGTAGATTGTTGCATTCTTTGTAAGTGGGCAAACCTGCAAAATCAGCAAGGGGTCAAATACTTATTTCCCCCACTGGACCACCAGCACGTCTGCGGTTGCTGAAGCCACCGTTCTTCTCCACCGGTATGGATTGCTTCAGTCCTCTTACTGTCAAAGTAGGACGACAGGAGAAGCGCTGGGTTATACTATTCAAGTGTTTTACTACCAGCTACAGTGTTCACAGCAGAGTGGATCGTAATGTTTGGATAGTTACAAATATGTTGTCAGCTCATTGGTCACAACGCAGGACAGGGCCCAGGAAACTTAAGTTTTGTATCTAACGTTCCCTTGTTCTTCATTTTCCATTAGCTTTTTAGAGACTATTTTTTTTACTCTCACAGTAATACAGGACAAAGTGTGTTCCTTTTCCACTAAATACGGACGGTTGGCAACCTTAGCTACGACTGGTGTCATCAACTTATGTAAATATGAGTGTGCAGGTGCGTGTCGCTGCCTGGTTCCTAGACGACAGCGGTAACAGCTGCTGATGAGGACTTCCTGCCTCCACCCTCAGCTCATCTCAACCGGCCGCACACAGTGAGCTGCTGTTTCTGTTTCCGGAAGTTATGTCATGTTTTTCTTGTTTACTGAGGTAAGTTTTTGTAATTTTTTTTTTTTTACTTTTAATTACATAAGTTGCTTAATATTCAGTTTCCTTTTGTTGTTGTTTTCGGCGTTAGATCTCTCTGAAGTCATTACTCCACTTGTAACATTTATTTCAAAAATACTTTTTTAAATAAATAACATCATAAAATGTTCAAATGTATGTTTTGGCTGCTTGGGATCTGAAGGACATGGATCTTTGCATCCCTAGACGGGTTGTAACAGAACTCAGAACCAACAGAACCCTCCAAGGAACAGAACGATCAAACAAATTATTTTCATCTTCAGCTTCATGATGTCACCAGATCTCCTCCAATCCTTCATCCTCCTCTTCCTGCTCTTCCTCTGGTCAGCAGGCAGAAGAACCTCCAGCCACCATTAGAACCAGAACCTGGTCTTGCTGGGGCCTTCATGGACCCGGGAACCGGATGTCCAGCAGTGTGAAGTCCTGACTGATGGGGACGCTGTTCTCGTCGCACAGGAAGTGGCTGCGGATGATGATGATGAAGGTTTTCCTGGGAAGAGACAGGAGGGTCTGGATCTTCTCTGCTGCCACCTGGATGTTCCTCACCGGAGAACCTGGAGCTGAAGGAGCAACAGAACTCAGAACATCAATGACCTCTGACCTTGGGTCACCTGACCTCTGACTGAGCGTCTCACCTGAGCTGCGGTGGAGCCGGTCTGGTGGAGCATGGAGGATCTTCTGCAGAGGAACCGGAGGAACCCGGACACCCAGGACAGCGCAGCCCGGCCTGCTGACCGTTAGCATGGCTGACCTGAAATAAAGATGCCGCATCATCAGGACAAGCATCCTCAGTGATGATGTCACCATGATGTCATCAGCACCTGTAGAAGCGGCGCACAGCAGTGTGCGGCAGGCAGGGGTAGCAGGTGGCGTAGATCCCGTTCTCGTCCGTGTCGAGCTCAGTGGAGCAGCGGGCGCAGCCCGTGTAGGTGACATCATCGCCAAGCGCCGTCAGGATGGCGTCCAATGGCGTGGAGCTGTCCAGAACCGGTTGGGGCGGGTTCTGGGAGGGCGGGGACTCCTGGAACTGGAAGCTGAGGAGCTGGACTCTGAGCTCCACCTCACCTGGAGAAGGAGGAAAAGCCTTCATCCAACCTGCAGGGTTCTGTTAGAGTTCTGGTTCTGATGGAGCGATCAACGACTCACCGCTGTACTTCTGGGACAACATGGTGTCCAGGTCCAACTCCAGAGGAATGCTGCTTCCCTTCTGACGGCGCCAGGCCCGGTCGAAGTCCAGCGCCCGGGGATCCCGTGGATCCAGAACCCGGACCAGGCTCCAGGGGGTGGAGTGTAGCTCCAAGAGGTCAGAGGTCAACCCCTCCCTCACCAGGAGGACCCTAAAGTCCCAAACAGCTTCTGTAGGACAGACAGAAGAGCAGAACCTCCTGTAGCCCCGCAGCCACTAACCCTGAACCAAAGGAGGGCGAAGCCTCTCTACCTCTGTGTCTCTGGAGGCGGGGCAGCCAGTCCATGGCTGCTCCCCACAGCAACAGTGCCCCCTGCTGGCCGTCCAGCTGCTCCACAGTCAGAACTGTCTTCAGCTGGACAGCAGAGCGACTGCGCGACTCAGCCTCATTCCTCCACCCTGAGAGAGAGACAGACAGACAGAGAGACAGAGGGACAGAGAGACAGACAGACAGAGAGACAGACAGAGGGACAGAGAGACAGACAGGCAGAAAGAGAGAGGGACAGAGAGACAGACAGGCAGAGAGACAAGGGGACGGCAGACAGGCAGACAGACAGAGAGACAGACAGGCAGAGAGACAGAGAGACAGAGAGACAGACGGGCAGAGAGACAGGGGGATGGCAGACAGGCAGACAGACAGAGAGACAGACAGAAAGAGAGATAGGAGGGACAGAGAGACAGAAAGGCAGAGAGACAGGGGGACAGACAGAAAGACAGGCAGAGAGACAGACAGGCAGAGAGACAGGAAGGCAGACAGAGAGACAGACAGACAGAGAGAGAGACAGACAGGCAGAGAGACAGGCAGGCAGACAGAGAGACAGAGGGACAGACAGACAGAGAGACGGACAGGCAGAGAGACAGGCAGGCAGACAGAGAGACAGAGGGACAGACAGACAGAGAGACGGACAGGCAGAGAGACAGACAGGTAGACAGAGAGACAGACAGGCAGAGAGACAGGCAGGCAGACAGAGAGACAGACAGGCAGAGAGACAGGCAGGCAGACAGAGAGACAGACAGGCAGAGAGACAGACAGGTAGACAGAGAGACAGACAGGCAGACAGAAAGAGAGACAGACAGACAGAGAGACAGACAGGCAGAGAGACAGGCAGGCAGACAGAGAGACAGACCGGCAGACAGAGAGACAGACAGGCAGAGAGACAGGCAGGCAGACAGAGAGACAGACAGGCAGGCAGACAGAGAGACAGACAGGCAGAGAGACAGACAGGCAGACAGAAAGAGAGACAGGCAGAGAGACAGACAGGTAGACAGAGAGACAGACAGGCAGAGAGACAGGCAGGCAGACAGAGAGACAGACCGGCAGACAGAGAGACAGACAGGCAGAGAGACAGGCAGGCAGACAGAGAGACAGACAGGCAGGCAGACAGAGAGACAGACAGGCAGAGAGACAGACAGGTAGACAGAGAGACAGACAGGCAGACAGAAAGAGAGACAGACAGAGAGACAGACAGGCAGAGAGACAGACAGGTAGACAGAGAGACAGACAGGCAGACAGAGAGACAGACAGGCAGAGAGACAGGCAGGCAGACAGAGAGACAGACAGGCAGAGAGACAGACAGGTAGACAGAGAGACAGACAGGCAGACAGAAAGAGAGACAGGCAGAGAGACAGGCAGGCAGACAGAGAGACAGACAGGCAGAGAGACAGACAGGTAGACAGAGAGACAGACAGGTAGACAGAGAGACAGACAGGCAGAGAGACAGGCAGGCAGACAGAGAGACAGACAGGCAGAGAGACAGACAGGCAGACAGAGAGACAGACAGACAGGCAGAGAGACAGGCAGGCAGACAGAGAGACAGACAGAGAGACAGACAGGCAGAAAGACAGACAGGTAGACAGAGAGACAGACAGGCAGACAGAAAGAGAGACAGACAGACAGAGAGACAGACAGGCAGAGAGACAGGCAGGCAGAGAGACAGAGGGACAGACAGACAGAGAGACAGACAGAGGGACAGAGAGACAGACAGGCAGAGGGACAGAGAGACAGACCGGCAGAGAGACAGGGGGACGGCAGACAGGCAGACAGACAGAGAGACAGACAGGCAGAGAGACAGAGACAGACAGAAAGAGAGATAGGAGGGACAGAGAGACAGACAGGCAGAGAGACAGAGACAGACAGAGAGAGATAGGAGGAACAGAGAGACAGAGGGACAGAGAGACAGGCAGGCAGAGAGACAGACAGGCAGACAGAGAGGCAGAGGGAAAGGCAACATCATGTTTCCATTAAGATATAAAATCCAACACTTTAATTAATTTACACTTAAATTAATTAATTTAATTTAATGTAGAAATTGCCTGAAATTCACAAATTAAATCCCATAATAATCAATTCTTTCTAATTTCTGATAAATTAAGCAAAGCAAATAATCTGAAGGAAAGATAAAACTACATGTAGCTTAAGGAGGAGCAGCGGGCCGAGGAGGCAGCCATGAGGAACACCTCCGTCCATCACAGGTGGGCCTGCTGGAACCAGAACACCTGACAGGAGAGATGAAATAGGCCCCGCCCACTGTGACGGGCTCACCTGGGCTGAGCTGCGAGTGTTTGACACGTAGAAGAACGTGAACCAGAGTGTTGACCCGCATCGTCCTCAGGGTGACATAAGGCAGCCGGTTCAGGTCCTGCGGGGCACGGCTGGGCAGAGACACCAGCAGGGGGCGCCGCTCTCGGATAAACTCACACAGAGAGGAGAGCGAGCGAGCGCTAACATGCTGGGTAGCTAGAGAGGGAGGCCTCTGATTGGCTGCTGTCAGCGCTGGCTGTGACACGTGACCCAGGTTCAACAGTTTGCTGGAGAAGGTGGACTGTAGGACGGTCTCTCCTCTCCACTTGTCCTCGTTCACCTGCAGCCCTGGGCGGAGCATAAAGAGACACCTGTGAAGGTCATGGTGACACCAGAACCTGCCTCTCTAAGCTGGTTCCTGTAGCAGGTTATCCTGCTAAACACGGCTACTGAATATGGCTAATGCTTTAAAATGGACAGACAGAACCAGAACCGTCCATCTCAGGTCTACCTGTGATGAGCAGGACGTCCCCAGGATTCACCGTCAGCACCCAGAAGGCCGCTCTCCTCCACAGCACCACCTTCATCTCTGCTCCTGATTGGTCCATCACCACGATGGACGCCAGAGGAACAAACGCTCCAGCTGAAGGTCCGGACTTCACCTTCAAACAAACAGATCAGAACATCAGGACTATTTCAGGGGACTGAGAAGGAGGTTTGGTTTAACATCCTGTGGCTGAGAGCATCTCCACCCTAACAGGAGTCGACACCACCTCTCTGGTCTAAAGGGCATAGAAGCGCTTTGACTTCCTGTGGAGGATGAGGAAAGCCCACCTGCCCCCAGCAGCCCAACAAAGCCGTGTTTTTTTTTTAGAGTCTTTGTTGGGCTGCTGGATAAAACCTGGAACTAAACGCTATTTCTGACATTTTGAACTGAAAAAGCTTCCTGGATGGAAGAGAAACATCTTCAGACTAACAAAGTCCAGCGGATTGTTTTGAACTTTTTAGGAATAACTCTGAGAATCTTCTCCAGCATGTTTCAAAGCTCTGTTGCTGGCTTCCAATAATTGATAAATTAATTAACTCAAAAAGTTCAGCCTGTAAACTGGTTCTCCAGCTTTTTCTAGTAGACCTCAGCGCCCATGCTGCCTGCTCGCCTCCCTTCTTCCTGTTTTAAAGGGAGGCCTTTACTGTTCAAACCCTGATGATGATGAATCTCATCTATATGCTGATAATATGATTATTTATTGTTAAATATCATCTTTAAAGTGTTGATGGCACGATATTGACATTATCTAGTATTTTTGTAGATGCCCTTTACGTTGGCCTCAGTCAGGCATCAATTTCTCGTCTCCAACTGGTGCAGAACGCTGCCGCCCGATTTTTAACAAACACATCCAGACGTGAACACATTACTCCTGTGCTGTCGTCACTCCACTGGCTTCCAGTCCGTTTTAGAATTGATGTTAAACTTCTGCTGTTTGTTTTTAACGCCATCAATGGCATGGCCCCCTCTTACTTGTCTGAGATTTTAACTTTCCGCAATTGTGGCAGAGCTTTACGCTCCTCGGGTCAGCTTCTGCTAGAGGTCCCTAGGTCAAGACTCAAACAGTGGGGCGATGGTTCTTTTGCCGTCGCTGCTCCCAGACTGTGAAACAAACTACCCCCTGACATCCGCACCACTACTGACCTCAGCCTTTTAAAAAAAAGCTTAAAACCCACTTTTTTAAATCAGCATTTAATTCTGACTATAATACTGTCTCTTAGATGTCCTCTTTCTGTGTGCTCCTTTCTATGCACCTCTGGAAGGCTTTTAATGTCCTGCAGCATTTTTAATTGTATGTTTTATATGTGTTATGTATTGTTTTATGGCTTTGTTGTGAAGCACTTTGGGTACCATTTGGCTATTTTAAAGGGCTATACAAATAAATTTGATTGATTTGATTGATTGATTATCCAAGTCATCTTGGAAACATTCTTCTTCCAAATGTTGGCTACATATTACGGGTTTTTTCTCTGGCCAGAAGTTCGATGGCAAATCCTCCCTCTTCAAGTTGGCGATCCAACGACCAACCCGTCCGTGGAGGATCAGGAATCAGAAAGGTGGAATAACTCTTTTTTTCACTTTTACCCGATGTATTCCAGCATCCAGCTGCCATGCACGTGGGGATTGTCAGTTTCACTATAGCTCTGGTGAATTTCAATGGTGAAGTCCTCTGGAAATCTTCAATAATTGTTGTTGATTGCAGATGTGTCTAGTAGTTCCCATTGATCGCAATTAAAATTATATATATTTTTTTACTGATTAACGGTAAAGTCATTATTAGTTTTAGGTATAAATTATGATCCATGGATTATTCCTGCTGACCAGACTTTTCCTTTAACACCGATTTTATTTTGTGTCCTAACTGAAAGAGTCGCCATATTACGTTTTGCTGCCATCTTTGGTAGGTCACTTTTTTCTTGGTTAAGTTAAGCATCCTATAAGGATACTATCAGACCACCTGAACGTCCACAACACCCACCTGGACCTCCTTCAGATGACACGGGTGGACCACTACCACCAGGACAGAGAACCTGAGGCCCAGCCGGCGGCACCGGTCCAGAGGGGTGGTCAGACTCTGCAGCGGAGCAGCAGAGGTGGAGGAGGAGCTCTGGCCTCCTGCAGCCTTTGAATCCTCAGAAGGTTTGGGCTTCTTGCTGCAGGGGGGCCTTGCTGGGGAGTCCTGGGGGGCTCTGGACTCCTGAGAACAGAGGACGCCTTCAGCAGTGGCCTCCATGATGACTCCGCCTTGCTCCACCCTCTGAGAGACACAGACTGGGCTAAAGAGCTCCATGGAGGCTCCAGGAGAGGAGGCGGTTGGGCTGAAGAGCTCAGGTGTGCTGGAGGAGACAGAGGGCGGGGTTTTCTCAGGGCTGGATGCTGATTGGACGCCATGTCTGCCTCTCAGCATCAGGGCCTGACTCAGAGTCCAGGTGCTGAGGTACTGGGTTCTGGTGGACGGAGGAGGGGGTGTAGGCTGAGGTTTGGAGGCTGGTTCTGGTTGAGCTGCAGGGAAACAGCCGTCCAGATACTCTTGGACCGAAGCAGAACACTGATTCTCCTCGGCACCATCCGGGTCGGTCTCTGACCTCAGACCTCCTCTTTCACACGCTGATCCTCCGTCTGTGTTCCATCGTCCTTCCTTCCACTCTGTGGTCCCATCAGACTCTGGTTCTGTTGGATCCTCTGTTTTATCTAAACCCTGATTGGATGCTTCAGGATCCTCGTTCCCAGGGTAGAACCGGGAGATTTCGGCTTCATTCCCAGGAACATCTGAAAGGAAAGGAATTCCTCCTCACCGTTAGCGGTCATTACATCCCAGAGGAAGCAGAGAAGAGCAGGAAAATAACAAAACCTGTGATACTCGATTAAAAATAAACAAAAAGGCAGAAAAGAGACACTTTATGGACCAAAAACACAGAGACTGAGCAGAAAACATCACAATCAAAACAAGAAGATAAAAAATGTCTCATAAACGGAACCAGAGAATTGAAACATTTCTCTACAGGAAAAATAATAACACTAAAAGATACGTCTGCTGGACAGAAAAACGACCACGGGTAAACCTCTGAACCAGAACCAGAACCAGAACCGGTCTTACCTGCTGCAGCTTTGAGGCGCCGCCCCCTCCAGGTGAGCTCCAGGTGTCTCCATCCTGCAGGAGGACACTCCTCTTCCTCCGTCCCAGCGTCTGAAGCTAAGATGGAGGCAGGAGGAGGAGCTCCCAGAAAGATGTGGATCTTTGGACGTTCATCCATGAGCCCTGCTGGGGAGAACACCACCAGAACCAGTTTAACCACAGCAGCTTTTAATGGCGTCCAACATGTTTCAGCTCAATCTGAGGATCGTCCTCCACATGGAGACGGATGGTTCTGCTGTCCACACATCTCTGTCTGAGGGGCGTGACGTTAGGCAACCATAAACAGGAAACAGAAACCTTGCAGCTGCAGATTCTGCTCGGTTCACACATGGGAACAACAATGGAGGCCATTAACGCCTCTTCATCAGCTCCACCAATCAGAGGCTGGGGGCGGGGCTTCACCTTCAGAACCAAATAGGTCCAGTTTTCCTCTGATAGTTCAAACTGCTCTGAATTAAAACCCTCCCACTCTGACGCCCGTGATTCACAGTTTAACCTGATGGTGGCGACACTGCGCCAGTTAGTCATCCTCACCAGGGGGGGGGCAGCAGAGAGGCAGAGCTGCAGAACCTTTTTTACTACTTTATAGATATTAGTAATACTTAATTTTACTATTTTTATCTTAAAACACTAGAAAACAAACAGATGCAGTTTATATCTACGTAAAGTCACACCGTGGAATTTGTGACCTAAAGAGTTGATGAATACGAGTTATTTTAAATGATGTTTAGCCTTATAGTAAGATAATTAGATATTATGCACTTGATATAGGAGGCTGCAGTGGTTTTTAATTAAATTTTAAATGTTATTTGTCTTGTTCCATTAGCAAAAACTCACACTTACCTGCTCAATTCAAGAGAAATGCACTTAATTTCAGAAAAACTGAGTTATTTGGATGTATTTTTTTGCAGTGCAGGACAATCAGAGTGAAACAGCCTCTGATGGAGTGCTGAGCGCCAAGCAGCAGGAACGTTTAGGGAACATGTGGAAGATCACTTAGAGGAGACCAGATCCAAACACGCAAAGACCAGCAGCTCTAAATTTAGTGAAGGAGACATTTAAACCCTGCTATCACACTACAGCTTATTTTCTAATCTGGATTTATTTATAAATACAAGGCTTTTATTTTGAAGGGGCCAAGTAAAGGTCCTGGCCTTTCCTCTGTTCCCTGAAGCAGCTTGAGGAGGAGCACTAACAGAAAAACAACTGATCTCTGATTATTCACTGAATTGCTCATTGTCCGTTGGTTGTATGGGGTTGAAGGGAAGCCACCGGCCGCCATATTGGTACTCCCTAGTTAGACCGGTCTCAATGTAAATAATCTGTGCGCTACAGCATCAAACAACCATGATGTTCTCATTTTCATATTATACAAATAAATCACAATAACATTAATGTGTTAATGGAGCAGAATAATAAAGATGAGCCAAAAGTGATGAATTGATGATGCACATGTTATATACATGTTTTTATTGTGTTGATATGGTAATCACATCATACATTTAATTTCATGTAAATGTCTGTTAATGCTGTAGTATTTTCCTAAAACACTGCATGATGATGTTGTATACTTTTATACTCTGTCTGTGCGTTACCCTCTAAAATCGTTTGAGTTGCCTTTTTTTTGTCAATATAACATGCAATATATTTCAAATGAGAAATAAACCAAACGCTCCAAAAACGACAGCATCATCCACTGAATAAAGAATTCCTACATTAACATTTCTCAGTGAATTACTTTCTATTTCCTCTACTTTCTATTTTCTGACATTAGACCCAATGTCAGTGGCTAACTCAGTCAATGTCTTACAGTCAGTCTGAGACTAATGTTTGTATGCAGACTACAGTAGCAGCCATTCTGGCCCCTTCCAGTGAAAAGGACCAACCAAGGACAAGCCAAGGACCAACCAAGGACCAACCAAGGACCAGCCAAGGACCAACCAAGGACCAGCCAAGGACCAACCAAGGACCAACCAAGGACCAACCAAGGGCCAGTCAAGGACCAACCAAGGACCAACCAAGGACCAACCAAGGACCAGCCAAGGACCAGCCAAGGACCAACCAAGGACCAACCAAGGACCAGCCAAGGACCAACCAAGGACCAACCAAGGACCAACCAAGGACCAGCCAAGGACCAGCAAGGACCAGCAAGGACCAGCCAAGGACCAACCAAGGACCAACCAAGGACCAGCCAAGGACCAACCAAGGACCAGCCAAGGACCAGCCAAGGACCAACCAAGGACCAACCAAGGACCAGCAAGGACCAGCAAGGACCAGCCAAGGACCAACCAAGCACCAACAAGGACAAACTAAGGACCAACCAAGGGCCAGCAAGGACCAGCAAGGACCAGCCAAGGACCAACCAAGGACCAGCCAAGGACCAACCAAGGACCAGCCAAGGACCAACCAAGGACCAGCCAAGGACCAACCAAGGACCAGCCAAGGACCAACCAAGGACCAACCAAGGACCAACCAAGGACCAATTCAATTCAATTCAATTCAATTTCAATTCAGTTTATTTATATAGCGCCAAATTCACAACACGTCATCTCAAGGCACTTTACAGTTCAACCAGATCATACAGTCAAATTGATACAAAGTTTTCTATCTAAGGAAAACCAGTTGATTGCATTGACTCATTGACTCAAATACAATCCCCCACACTAAGCATGCTTGTAGCGACAGTGGAGAGGAAAAACTCCCTTTTAACAGGAAGAAACCTCCAGCAGAACCAGGCTCAGTGTGAGCGGCCATCTGCCGAGGCCGACTGGGGTTCAAGGAGACAGAAGCAGAGATACAAAAAGCAGCTGTAAAAGGCGGCCCCGTCCAGGAAACACACAGCCAGGCAGACGAGCTCCAAGGCAGCTCCCATGCCAGAGGACGAAGAGAGCACATCCACTCAGTCACGGTCAGAGAAACAGGACCACACTGGAAAACAGGCCGATCTCCAACATCTATAAACAAGGGTGTTGATAGAAGCAGCACAGCTGATGTTTCTTTCCAGGATGACGTCACAGCCAAACAGGAACAGACGAGGCAAAGCTACTCTGAGGAAAAGCAGAGAGAGCAGAAGGTTAGAGATTGAACAAACAGATTCTGCAGAATAGGAGAACAGAGAGAGAATGAAGCAGAATGATGAAATGGGGGTCCCTATGTCCTCCAAAAGTCTAAGCCTATAGCAGCATAACTATAGAGATAGCTCAGGATAACCTGAGCCACCCTAACTATAAGCTTTATCAAAAAGGAAAGTTTTAAGCCTAGCCTTAAAAGTAGACAGGGTGTCTGCCTCACGGACCAAAACTGGTAGTTGGTTCCACAGGAGAGGAGCCTGATAACTAAAAGATCTGCCTCCCATTCTACTTTTAGAAATTCTAGGAACCACTAGTAAACCTGCAGATTGAGAGCGAAGTGCTCTGTTAGGAACATAAGGAACAATCAGATCTCTGATATAAGATGGAGCTTGGCCATTTAAGGCTTTATATGTGAGAAGGAGGATTTTAAATTCTATTCTTGATTTAACAGGAAGCCAATGAAGAGAAGCCAGGATAGGCGAGATATGATCTCTCTTTTTAATTTTCATTAGAACTCTGGCTGCAGCATTTTGGATCAGCTGAAGGCTTTTAACTACAGTTTGTGGACTTCCTGATAGTAAAGAGTTACAATAGTCCAGCCTTGAAGTAACAAATGCATGGACTAGTTTCTCAGCATCACCCCTGGACAGGATATTTCTAATTTTTGCAATGTTCCTCAGATGAAAGAAGGAAATTCTAGAAACCTCTTTGATATGGGATTTAAATGACAGGTCCTGATCAAAAATAACACCAAGATTTTTTACTTTATTATCTGAAATCAGTTTAATCCCATCCAAATGAAGTGACTGGCTAATCAGTTTCTTTTTCAGAGACTCTGGTCCAAAGACTATAACTTCTGTTTTGTCTGCATTCAGAAGCAGAAAGTTAAGAGTCATCCAGGTTTTTATGTCTTCAAGACATGCCTGTAATCTATGTAATGGGTTAGCTTCATCTGGATTTATAGACAGATATAGCTGGGTATCATCAGCATAACAGTGGAAATTAATCCCATGCTGTCTAATAATTCTACCAATTGGGAGCATGTATAAAGTAAAGAGAATTGGTCCTAGCACTGATCCCTGTGGTACTCCACAGGTAACCTTTGAGCGTGTTGAAGATCTATCATTAACATGAACAAACTGAATTCGATCAGATAGATAAGATTTAAACCAGTCTAGAGCTGTTCCTTTAATTCCAACAAAATATTCAAGTCTTTCTAAAAGAATATTATGGTCAACTGTATCAAATGCAGCACTAAGATCCAACAGGACGAGCACAGATACAAGTCCATTATCTGAGGCCATGAGAATATCATTAGTGACTTTCACCAGAGCTGTTTCAGTGCTATGATGAGCTCTAAAGCCAGACTGAAACTCTTCAAAAAGTTCATTATGGTGGAAGTGATCGCAAACTTGTTTGGCAACTACTTTCTCAAGAATTTGGGATAAGAAAGGAAGATTGGATATAGGTCTATAATTGACCAAGTCATCTGGGTCAAGAGACGGTTTCTTAAGCAGAGGTTTAATTACAGCAATCTTAAAAGCTTTAGGTACATATCCCTGTAACAGAGATAGATTAATCACATCTAAAATGGAGGAGGAGATCAAAGGGAATACCTCCTTAAATAACCTGGTTGGAACTGGATCTAACATACAAGTTGAAGGCTTAGATGAAGACAATAATTTTGCTAATTCAGAGAGTTCAACTGGATCAAAGCAGTCTAAACCCGGTTCAGATTCCATGACTACCTCAGGTACAATCGCGGATAGAGGAGTGCTTATGATCTTATTTTTAATAAGATCAATCTTATTTATAAAGAATCCCATAAAATCATTGCTGCTAAGAGCAGGTGGAATGGACGGTTCAACAGAGCTATGGCTCTGGGTGAGTTTGGCAACTGTATTAAAAAGAAATCTAGGATTATTCTTATTCTCCTCTATTAATGAGGAGAAGTATGCTGCTCTTGCTTTACAAAGGGTCCTCTTATACAGCAGTAAACCATTTTTCCAGACTAGGAAGGACTCTCGCAGGCCTGTGGAGCGATATTTTCTCTCCAGTTTCCTAGCATTTTGCTTCAAAGTACGCAGCTCTGCATTAAACCAAGGAGCAAGCTTTCTATTTTTAACGGTTTTCATTTTCAAAGGAGCTGCGTTGTCTAAGGCAATACGCAGAGAACTAGCAACCCCCTCAACAAAATCATCAACCTGTGAAGGGGAATAAGCTAAGCTTTTGCACTCTGCAGCACTGCTCAGTGACACAGAGCAGAGAGAAAGTGAAGCAGATTCTTTAAAATTTATAACTGCACTATCTGATAAAGATCTACTAAAATTGAACCTTCTTTTGGGGGAGGAGAACTCTGTTAAAGTAATCCTGAAGGTTATTAGAAAGTGGTCAGAGAGGACAGGGTTGTGAGGAAATACTGTTATTTCTTCACATTCTATGCCGTATGTCAGCACAAGATCCAAAGTATGAAGATGAGAATGCGTGGGACTATTCACATTTTGAACAAAGCCAATAGTGTCTAAGATAGCATTAAAGGCTGCTCTTAAGCTATCGCCTTCAATGTCAGCATGGATGTTAAAATCTCCCACTATGATGACCCTGTCAGTATTTAATACCAAATCAGAAAGGAACTCTGAAAACTCATCTAAAAATTCAGAGTAAGGACCTGGTGGACGATACAAAGTTACAAAAAGAAGAGGTTTTCTTGCCTTGAAATTTGGATCAGGGAAATTAAGGGTTAAATGTTCAAAAGAGTTGTAGGAATTAATTGTTTTGGGAGTAATCAGTAAGTCAGACTCGAAGATTGTTGCTACTCCTCCTCCTCGCCCAGAACTTCTGGGGATGTGAAAATTTAAATAGCTTGAAGGAGTTGCCTCATTTATGCTCACATAATCCTCTTGCTGCAGCCAGGTTTCTGTAAGGCAAAACAAGTCAATGTGATTATCACAAATCAAGTCATTAACTAGTAGACTTTTAGAGGAAAGCGATCTTATGTTAAACAGACCGCATTTAATTGTTTTAACTTTTTCCCCAATTGGAGTTATTTTGATTTTAATTAGATTATCATGATTTACTCCTTTGGGAATCTTTGCTAATTTATTAGATTTTGGTCGTGGGCAAGACACTGTCTGGATGGAGTAAAGAGTGGGTAACAGTAGAGAAGCTGCAGAGATGTGTGTTAAACTACAACTCTGCTTCCTGGTCTGCACCCTGGGTGGTCAGGGTTTTGGAGGACTAATAAATGTGGCCAGATTCCTAGAAAGAAGAGCTGCACCATCCAAAGTGGGATGGATGCCGTCTCTCCGAATCAGACCAGGCTTTCCCCAAAAGGATTGCCAATTATTAATGTAGCCCACGTTGTTTTCAGGGCACCACCTAGACAACCAGCGATTGAATGACGACATGCGGCTAAACATGTCATCACTGGTCAGATCAGGGAGGGGACCAGAGAAAATTACGGAGTCCAAGATCTATCATTAACATGAACAAACTGAATTCGATCAGATAGATCAGATTTAAACCAGTCTAGTGCTGTTCCTTTAATTCCAACAAAATATTCAAGTCTTTCTAAAAGAATATTATGGTCAACTGTATCAAATGCAGCACTAAGATCCAACAGGACGAGCACAGATACAAGTCCATTATCTGAGGCCATGAGAATATCATTAGTGACTTTCACCAGAGCTGTTTCAGTGCTATGATGAGCTCTAAAGCCAGACTGAAACTCTTCAAAAAGTTCATTATGGTGGAAGTGATCGCAAACTTGTTTGGCAACTACTTTCTCAAGAATTTTGGATAAGAAAGGAAGATTGGATATAGGTCTATAATTGACCAAGTCATCTGGGTCAAGAGATGGTTTCTTAAGCAGAGGTTTAATTACAGCAACCTTAAAAGCTTTAGGTACATATCCCTGTAACAGAGATAGATTAATCACATCTAAAATGGAGGAGGAGATCAAAGGGAATACCTCCTTAAATAACCTGGTTGGAACTGGATCTAACATACAAGTTGAAGGATTAGATGAAGACCAGCCAAGGACCAACCAAGGACCAGCCAAGGACCAGCCAAGGACCAACCAAGGACCAGCCAAGGACCAGCCAAGGACCAACCAAGGACCAACCAAGGACCAACCAAGGACCAGCCAAGGACCAACCAAAGACCAGCCAAGGACCAGCCAAGGACCAACCAAGGACCAATTAAGGACCAGCAAGGACCAGCAAGGACCAGCCAAGGACCAACCAAGCACCAACCAAGCACCAACAAGGACAAACTAAGGACCAACCAAGGGCCAGCTAATGACCAACCAAGGACCAAACAAGGACCAGCAAGGGCCAGCCAAGGACCAACCAAGGACCAACCAAGCACCAACCAAGGACCAACCAAGGGCCAGCAAGGGCCAGCTAAGGACCAACCAAGGACCAAACAAGGACCAAACAAGGACCAGCAAGGGCCAGCCAAGGACCAACCAAGGACCAACCAAGCACCAACCAAGGACCAACCAAGGGCCAGCAAGGGCCAGCTAAGGACCAACCAAGGACCAAACAAGGACCAGCAAGGGCCAGCCAAGGACCAACCAAGGACCAACCAAGTACCAAACAAGGACCAGCAAGGGCCAGACAAGGACCAACCAAGGGCCAGCCAAGGACCAACCAAGGACCAGCCAAGGACCAGCAAGGGCCAGCTAAGGACCAGCAAGGCCAGCCAAGGACCAACCAAGGGCCAGCAAGGGCCAGCTAAGGACCAACCAAGGACCAAACAAGGACCAGCAAGGGCCAGCCAAGGACCAACCAAGGACCAACCAAGTACCAAACAAGGACCAGCAAGGGCCAGACAAGGACCAACCAAGGGCCAGCCAAGGACCAACCAAGGATCCACCAAGGACCCAGCAAGGACCAGCAAGGACCAACCAAGGACCAACCAAGGACCAGCACGGACCAACCAAGGACCAGCCAAGGACCAACCAAGGACCAGCAAGGACCAACCAAGGACCAGCCAAGGACCAACCAAGGACTAGCCAAGGACCAACCAAGGACCAGCCAAGGACCAACCAAGGACCAGCAAGGACCAACCAAGGACCAGCCAAGAAACAAACAAGGACTAGCCAAGGACCAGCCAAGGACCAACCAAGGACCAGCCAAGGACCAACCAAGGACCAGCCAAGGACCAACCAAGGACCAGCAAGGACCAACCAAGGACCAACCAAGGACCAGCCAAGGACCAGCCAAGGACCAACCAAGGGCCAGCCAAGGACCAACCAAGGACCAGCCAAGGACCAGCCAAGGACCAACCAAGGACCAGCCAAGGACCAGCCAAGGACCAACCAAGGGCCAGCTAAGGACCAGCAAGGCCAGGCAAGGACCAACCAAGCACCAACCAAGGACCCAGCAAGGACCAGCAAGGACCAACCAAGGACCAACCAAGGACCAGCACGGACCAACCAAGGACCAGCCAAGGACCAACCAAGGACCAGCAAGGACCAACCAAGGACCAGCCAAGGACCAACCAAGGACCAGCAAGGACCAACCAAGGACCAGCCAAGGACCAACCAGAGACTAGCCAAGGACCAACCAAGGACCAGCCAAGGACCAACCAAGGACCAACCAAGGACCAGCCAAGGACCAGCCAAGGACCAACCAAGGACCAACCAAGGACCAGCCAAGGACCAGCAAGGACCAACCAAGGACCAGCCAAGGACCAACCAAGGACCAGCCAAGGACCAACCAAGGACCAGCCAAGGACCAACCAAGGACCAGCAAGGACCAACCAAGGACCAGCCAAAGATCAACCAAGAACCAACTAAGGTCCAACTAAGGACCAACCAAGGACCAACCAAGGACCAACTAAGGACCAGCCAAGGACCAGCCAAGGACCAACCAAGGACCAGCCAAGGACCAACCAAGGACCAGCAAAGGACCAACCAAGGACCAAATTCACCAGCATTAAAAAATCCCTCCATCTTCTCTGTCTTCCCTCAGGGCGGCGGTGGACGGTGTCTATATCCGTCAGTCTATGGGTGAGAGGCCGGGTCCAGCCTGGACAGGTGGCCAGTCTGACACAGGGCACATTGAAATTATAATTTGGTATTTTCACTCACAGATAAAAACCCCAGAGTTTGAGTTTGAGACGATCAGATGCTGAAAACCAGTTTTCCTTTATTGCAGCACTGAATCAGAATCAGCCAATCAGAAACCATCCTCACCTATCAGGCGTCCATGGTAACCATCCACAGCGCAGCGTCATCCAACGCAGGAGGGAAGATGCAAATAAACAAAGGGAAATGTCCACAGATGTCACTTTGCATCCTGGGTACCTGGTGCTGCAATCAGGAACAGAATCAAAATAAGAAAAAAATACAACTTCATCATCTTATTTCATCTGCATAGATCTAATTCTTATTAATCCATTTATTTCAGGACATTTTTACTTGTTTTTATCAGCTCAGATGATCAGTTTTTGCTGATTCATCCCATGAAATAAAGTAATATTTCCTCTTTATGATTTACATCAACAATTCTTTATAAATTACAGTCAGCTTTAAGCTTCAGCCGTATTAAGAGTTACAGTTCTTCTTCTAATCTGTTAGATCAGGAGTCTGCAAGCTTGGCCTCTGGGTTCCAGTTAGATAGTAAACAATATTTTATTGCATGTGTTTGTTATTCCTGCCCTCCATAGAGTCCATCTAGACCCACCTCTGCACGGCGGCGCCCTGCAGCTGCCATAAGAGACACGTGCTATAGATGACATTAGTAGAAACTGTGAATTCAGTAAAAACTGGGTTATTGCTGGGTTGACCTCAGACCAGTGCCGCCCTGTGTAAAGAGCCATCCGGTCCACCACTGGATAAAAACTAGACCAAATATAATTTATAGGTTTGATGCTCAAGTTCTCAGTTTTTACTTCAGTAACTACCGCTAAGAACATTAACATCCGTTTTGCGGTTATTAACAGTTTCTACTAATTTATGAGCACTTATTTTGAAATGTTACCGGAAGTACGCAGCAACTGCTTTTTCGCTGTTTTACGTTGTTTGAAAAGTTGAATTAAACCTTTAAAGTTCGTTAAAGTTTCCTCTCAGGCCGCTCTTTTCTGTCTGTGTGATTAAATG
The DNA here is from genome assembly GCF_016077235.1 of Cyprinodon tularosa. Taxonomy (NCBI): domain Eukaryota; kingdom Metazoa; phylum Chordata; class Actinopteri; order Cyprinodontiformes; family Cyprinodontidae; genus Cyprinodon; species Cyprinodon tularosa. Next base: position 1,053,467 of record NW_024039379.1, read on the forward strand.
ACGGTTTAATGCGGTATTATTATCAGTTCCGCGGCTCTTCCGGCCTAATGTGGAGCTAAGCTAACGGCTAGCTGCCGCCGCCGCGCGCCGCTCCCTGCAGGTCGCTTTGATGAGCAGCGCGAGCCTGTCCTATCACGCAGCGGCGGCTACAGGAAAGGGCGGCTGGGGGGAGGAGCGGCTGCTCGGCTGGGGCAGACCTGCACCTCCTGCCGCCCCACTTCCTGGACCTCCTTCCCTCCCGCAACATGTACAGGTACCTCGGAGGACTGCTGACCCGGGGAGCGGGGGGTCTTTACCCCGCCGCGGACACGCTCCTCCCGGCCTCCTCCCTGCTGCGGCACCGAGGCTACAGCCAGGCGGTGGACCCGAGCGACGACCCGAACTTTTTCACCATGGTGGAGGGGTTCTTCGACCGCGGAGCCGGTATCGTGGAGGACAAGCTGGTGGATGACCTGAGGACCCGGGAGAGTCCGGAGCAGAAGAGGAAGCGGGTCCGCGGGATCCTGCGGATCATCAAGCCCTGTAACCACGTCCTGAGCCTCAGCTTCCCGATCCGCAGAGACAGCGGCGAGTGGGAGGTGATAGAGGCGTACCGGGCGCAGCACAGCCAGCACCGCACTCCCTGCAAGGGAGGTGAGACCCGAACCCAACCGAACCCAGTAGGGAGGTCAGACCCGAACCCAGTCAGCCCCTCAGCAGCACAGATTTAATCAGATTTAAAGGTGTTTAATAAACAGTTTAAACAGGATAAATCAAACTCATTTTCCTCCATACTGGATTTTTATTGTCTCCTAAAAACAGCATAAAGATTAAAAACCGATTTTCTTTAGTTTTTTTTTAATTTTTTTATTCTGTTGCTTCTTAATGGATCAGATCTGGATCTGGTTCCTGGTTCTATGGACTGACCCACTGATTATGGATCAGAACCGACCTGCTCCATGGATCACAGCATCTATAGAGGCTCGGTTCTGATGGGTTCTGATGGGTTTATTTACCTCCTAAATGTGTTTGTTATGATGACAGTCTGTGACCCGGTTTCAGTGGTTCTGCAGAGAACCCAATCCTTGGTTCTGAGGGCTGGAGTAGAACTGTTCTGGTGGAGTTCTGGACCCCAGTGTTTCCATGCTGGACCGGTTCTGTTGGACCCGTAGTAACGGTTCTTCCATGGAGCCGAAGGAAACAGAAACCAGAAGGTTTCTGATAACGGATTGGACCCACAAACCGGGCCCAGGCAGAACAGTTTGGTTCTGTTGATCTGTGGATCCGGATCAGAACCGCATAAACTGATAAAAAAGGAAAGTTTGGTGGTTATCGTTCAGCTTTAGAACCCAGAACCGGTTCTTGGTGAAAACATTTGGGTTTTCAGGATTCTGCTATGGTTCTGGTTTTTCAGAACCAGCAGCATAATCTCTGGTTCTGATGGTCTCAGCAGACTGAGGTTCTGTTCTGACTGGGCTCAGGGTTCTGTGGCACCTTCGTGGTTCTGGTACCGGTCAGGAATGCTGACATTCTCCATGTTCTGGTCCGGCTCTTCTGAACATCCTGGGGTTCTGTTCATTAGAACGGTTCTGTTCAGGTTTCTTGGTTCTGCTGCTCAGATCTGGTCCAGTTTGTCAGCAGAAACCGGGTCGGCCTCCCGGCAGGAGGAGGTCCGGTTTGGTTCCGGGTTCTACTGCGGCTCAGAAGGCATTTGGGTTCTGGTAGGGTCTGGTTCTGGGTGTAGAACAGGTTTGTGTTCCGTCAGTCGGACCGTCTGGATGAAGTCAGGTTCAGTCGGTCAGCAGAACCGGTCCTACTGGGACCGGATCAGAACCAGAAGGTGTCGCAGAAGCTGACCCGCAGCACCAGAACCCCCTGGAAAATGGGTTGATCTGAGCTGAAGCTGCCGTCTCAGAACCCGTCAGAACTCCAGGTGGCCCACTTTAACCCTGAACACGAGTTTGGACCTGAGCTGCTATTGATTTCCCAGCCGGATCAGAACCGGTCTGGGTCGGCTGCTGGGCTCGGATCAAACCGGTCCCACTGGTTCTACCGGGACGGCAGGCAGCAGCACCTCTGGTTCAGTTTTTCCTTTATTCATTGAACCAAATCCAAACGGACCTTCTGGTTCTGACCGGACCTAGAGGTCCGATTCGGTTAGGCTCCATGGAGAGCAGAGCAGGACTGGTTCTGGTTCTGGTTCCTGTGGATCAAACACTGAAAAAATAGAAGTTGAAATTTGAAGTTCAGCAGAAACTGGGGAGGATTTTCAAAATAAAACTACTTCCTATTGGTCAGCCTGGAATTTCCTCTTCTTTGTTTTTAATCTGAAAAGTTAATCTGCTTTTTATTTTTCCTTTACTTTTTACTTCTATTTTTTTCACTGTTTTTATTCTGTTTTGGTCTGATTTGTATAAAACGACAGACGACCAGTCAGGTGCAGGTTCTGCTGAAGCAGCTCGCTCTGTTCATCTTAAATCTAGATCTAGAATCCGTAGTTCTTTCCGATTCCTTTTCATATTTTAATGTAGAATAAATGTTGGATTTAATAGATTTGAAAGTCTGTGATTCTTCCAGATCCTTTAGACTGAGGTGAATATCTGTGTAGAGACGCAGTATAGATCCGATACCATTTATAGATCCGATGGTATCAGAAGCTGCTCTGGTATCAAACGGGTTTGATTGGACTGAAAGGTTCTGTTTTTATTTTATTCTTTAGAAATTCTTCATTTTCTCATTTTTTTAAGGACAGTGGAACAATCAAAGCCAATCTATTTAACTCAGATCTGTTCTGTTGAGGCGGACCTTTGGTCCTGGCCCAGGATCATTAATCAGAACCGCCTCGGACCGGTTCTGGGCTTTGGTTCTGGCTGCTGAAGCTGCTGGTTCTGTGTTTCAGGGATCCGGTACAGCACCGACGTCTCCGTGGACGAAGTCAAAGCGCTGGCCTCCCTGATGACCTATAAATGCGCCATCGTGGGTCAGTATCGCACACACAGAACACGACCCGTGACCCGCTTCCTGACTCTAACCAGAACCTGCTGTTCCAGATGTTCCGTTCGGAGGAGCCAAGGCCGGAGTCAAGATCAACACTAAGAACTACACCGTAAGCTGCTGCGAAAACGGGCCCAACAGAACCTGGCTGGTACCGGTCAGAGTGGACCTACCTGCCGAAGGAACTCTGGATCCTGAATTGGTTCTGAAAAAACAACTGGACCCAAATCTGGACCAGAACCAATGAAAGGAGCTCAGAAAGCCCCAGAACAACCGGCAGCTCAGATGTTTGGGTCAGAACATCAGAACCAGATCTACCTACTGGTCGTGAGAAGAACTGGACCTCAGGTTCTGCTTAGATTCCTGCCACTGCTGGCTGTAGATGGGTGATCTGGTCTGGTTCTGATCCACTCTCTGGAACACAGCTGGTTATAACAGTTTGGTTCTGTAGAACCCGTCCTGATTAGAACAGGAGGTCTGAACATGGCCGCCTACAAACCAAATAAAGGAGCGGCTGAGTAAAGCCAGCTCTTTGTTAGAAGCTCCTGCCATGGTTCTGACCCGGTTAGACCGGTTCTCTGGGTTGGAATAAACAGCTGTCTGCAGTGGGTGGAGGCGGGCAGCAGGGGGCGCTGCAGCACGTCACCCTCTGAGTTTCATGTCTGTTTTTCAGGACGGTGAGCTGGAGAAGATCACCAGGAGGTTCACCATCGAGCTGGCCAAGAAGGGATTCATCGGTGAGCCCACCGGGCCGGCTGGTTCTGGTCTCAGAGGACACAGTAGTTAAAGACAGACCCCACTGATCCGGTTCTCCCTCAGACTAGGCATCCGGGTCCGGAGCAGGACCCGATCAGAACAGACTGAACTGGAAAAATGTGATTAGTTTGTTCAGAAAACCCGGTTCTGCCCGGTTCTACTCGGGTCAGACTGACACCAGAACAACGTAAACATTAAAGGCTAAAGAAAAACATTCAGTCAACCTCCAGGTTCTGATCGGTTCTGGTTCTGATGATCCGGAACCGCAGTAAACAGACGTGGTCTCAGGAACCGACCGGTTCTGATCTTCAGGCAGTTTGCTCTGAGGAAATAAATGTTTCCTCACCTGCTCTGGTTCTGGTTCTGTGAACAAAGACCCAGCTGGTCTCTGAGGACCTAAAGGTTCTACATGGTTCCTGCCTGACCAGCAGCTCAGAGACCAACCGGACCTTTATGGTCCAGGTCCTAATCTCACATGAGGAGGTTGGACCTGAAGTGGTTCCATCTGGGTTCTGAGCTGGAGAAGGTTCTGATTCACCCAGTCCTCCCGGATCTAGACTGTGGAGTTAGCATCCATGCTGGAGGAGAAGCTGTTAGACCAGAACCAGAACATCCCAGGAGGTTCTGAACCCACGGGTCTGAACGCCGAGATGCAGCAGCACCAGTTCAGAGGTTCTGGATAGGTCCAGAGTAAAGCGACCCGCCGTTCTGTAGAACCTGGTTACCCAGAGTTAGCTGGTACCGTTAGCGCTGAGCCTGCTGCCTCTGACCTTCAGTCAGGGTGATCCAGTTCTGTTCTAACGGTTCTGTTCTAAAGGTTCTGTCTGTCGCCCTGAAGGACCCGGCATCGACGTTCCTGCTCCAGACATGAGCACCGGAGAACGCGAGATGTCCTGGATCGCCGACACCTTCGCCACCACCATGGGTTACAACGTGAGTCTGACCTCCGTCCAGCCCTGATCCGGTCCCAGAACCGCCCCAATCGGGTCCTGAAGGCGCTCCACAGACATCCAGTCAGTCTTTGTTTGTCGTTCCCGTAGAGAAGTTATCCTGCAGCCGGGTGGAGAACAGAAAAACACAAACAGTCTCCGTACGGCGGTGCAGGTCCCTCAGATCAAAACAACAACGACCTAAACAGTCCGCTTAGATCAGCATCGCATAGATCAGCACCGCATAGATCAGCATCGCATAGACCAGCACCGCATAGATCAGCACCACATAGATCAGCATCGCATAGATCAGCACCGCTTAGATCAGCATCGCATAGATCAGCACCGCTTAGATTAGTGCCAAATAGATCAGCGCCACATAGATCAGCACTGCTTAGATCAGCACCACTCCTTCCATCTGCTGGCTCTCTGCTCAGGGAATGCTAAACCCAGGGGCGGATTTAGGAAATGTGGGGCCCTAGGAAAAGACAGGCAGGGGGCCCTCTGAGAAGACGACACATTAAACAGCCCCATTCTCCAGATAGAGAAATGTTAATAGAATAGACATCCATTATCTGTTCTAGGTTTTATCCCTCTCTTCTTGTCCCTTTTCTTCTTGTTTTCCTCTCTATGTTTTGTACTCTAGGAGCTTTTTAGAAATCAAAGTGCTAGAGGGGTCTGAAAAGTGGCTAAATATAGCGACTAAAGCGCTAAGTTGGCAACACTGCTCTTTGCATGGTTTGGGGCTGAGACACACTTAATATTATCAGTGTTCTGATGGCATTTTAGAAAAAGCATATCTTGATTAGTTTTTCAATGGAGATCCTTGTTTAAAGCCCTTCCTGACGTCCTGATCATTAAAACCCAAATCAGACGCTGAAGAAGAGGAAATCTGTCCTTCAGCTCTATTGAAGCTGAACAGTGTTAAAAACATTTGTGTTTCTCTCCTAGTCAGTTTCTCCAGGGTTTGTCATTAGGGTAAACCTTCACCTGTGGAACAGAAAAACATCTGATCAAAGGTCGACGTGACAGCAGACAGTAAACATCGCCTCATTACAGCCAGGATGTCAGTCTGACAGGAGAGACCGTTACTGCAGACCGAGCCGCATCGGCTCAGTAACGAGAGCGTCAGTGGAAACATGCAGAAGCTGGGCCTCCACCAGGGGGCGCTGTTGCTCTGTAGAACAGTTATGAACGTTAAGCAGTCAGGTTTATTTGAGGGCAGATGGATATGTGTGGTTAAATCTGTAAACGTGTTCGCTGAAGGGAGCTGATTGGGTTAATGACTGTCAGTCAGAATAACAGAGATGGCTCGGCCTAACGGGACCCTTCTCCTCCTCCTCCTCAGGACATCAACGCTCACGCCTGTGTCACTGGGAAGCCCATCAGCCAGGGAGGGATCCACGGGCGGATCTCTGCTACTGGAAGAGGCGTCTTCCACGGCATCGAGAACTTCATCAACGAGGCGTCCTACATGAGCCAGATCGGGATGTGTCCAGGCTTCAAGGACAAGACCTACATCATCCAGGTGAGTCCCCGTCCTCCGCAACCACGGCAGGGTATGGAACGCTGGACAGAAGGCCATCCTCTCCTGCTTTTGGTCTCGAACCCTGATCCTGGAGCTGGTTTAGACGTCCTGCTGCTGGCTGATGGGACCCTCTGCTGTGTCTGCAGGGCTTCGGGAACGTGGGGCTCCACACCATGCGCTACCTGCACCGCTACGGAGCCAAGTGTGTCGGGATTGCAGAGATGGACGGCAGCATCTGGAACCCCAACGGGATGGACCCCAAGGAGCTGGAGGAATACAAACTGGTGTGTTTGGCAGTGAACCGCTGCCCCCTGCAGGCAGGGCCATGGTTCTACACTGGTTTCAACCAAAGTTGTTTTAAACTTTTTGATTTTCGGTTGATTCTGAACATCTTTTGCACTTTTAACATGTTTCCTTCCCGTCTCCAGGCCAACGGGAGCATCGTTGGCTTCCCGAACTCAACCCCTTATGAAGGGAGCATCCTGGAGGCGGACTGCGACATCCTGATCCCGGCCGCCAGCGAGAAGCAGCTGACAAAGAGCAACGCTCACCGGATCAAAGCCAAGGTAGCGGTCATTAGCGGCTGGAAGCAGGTCCAGAGAGGTAAACCTCACCTGCAGTCTGTGCTTCCATCAGATCATTGCAGAGGGAGCCAACGGTCCCACCACGCCTGAAGCCGACCGGATCTTCTTGGAGAGGAACGTCCTGGTGATCCCGGTCAGTGGGCACTACGGTGCGTTCTGCGACCCGCTGTCGGTTCTGCTGGTTCTGAAAGTTCTGCTCTCCCCCTGCAGGACATGTACCTGAACGCCGGTGGAGTCACGGTGTCCTACTTTGAGTGGCTGAAGAACCTGAACCACGTCAGCTACGGCCGACTCACCTTCAAGTACGAGAGGGACTCCAATTACCACCTGCTGAGTGAGTGGGATCCTCCCCCTGCTGCCTGGACCAGAACCTCCCGCTGACGGTTCTGGTTCTAACTTTCCCCCGTTCTCCTCAGTGTCCGTCCAGGAGAGTCTGGAGAGGAAGTTTGGAAAACACGGCGGCTCCATTCCGGTGGTTCCCACCTCAGAGTTCCAGGCTCGGATCTCGGTAAGTATTCCCACAGTCCAGCCGCTCTTCCTCCTCCTCCTCTACCTCTGTGGCTGACATGTTCTGTGACAACAGGGAGCGTCTGAGAAGGACATCGTCCACTCGGGTCTGGCCTACACCATGGAGCGCTCTGCACGGGTAAAACACACATTCATCTTATTGTATGTTTGTTATAAATCCTGCTGATTCCATTGATGACCAGGACGTATCTGAACCCACCCTGACCGAACACGCCTAAAGCCGGGCGTACAATAAACGATGTTTCCAATCGCTGCTCGCAGCTACAGCTCAGACTGTCCGATGAAAGCGCAGGGTTTAAAAGTTCACCACTCACCATGTTTGTTCTCACATTGCGACGCTCTGATGCGATCTACCTGCTCACACTATACATCTAAAAACCAGGTGGGACTCAGCTCCGCAGTGAGATGGCGCTACTCGGACTCGTCTATCCAGAAGCCAAACCAGTAGAAGAGGAACATGAAGCTCACTATAGTGAATCGCGCTGCCTTGGATATTTGTGCAGTTTTGTGCTGAAAGCCCTAAAAAGAAAAGGAGACGACGTATTTGGACAAAGACATGGCTACTACGGTCTGTCAGTTTACAGAAAGAACTCCATTTCACTCATTGCATAACGGTCAGGCTAACACGCTAACCGTTACTGGGACACGCCTAACAATAAACCAAGCAGGTTTCTGAGTAGGAATTGAGGACCAGTTCTCACTGGGAGGGTAAAACCAGAGAGATGTTCCTCACTCAGGAGCACACAGACGCCAGGAAACAGACCTGATGGTTTCTCTTTCTGACCCAGAGAGCCTCTCTGAGGGGGTTCTTAGAACGGGGGCCATCATGGCAGAACCAGAGTCATTCCTTTCTGACACGTCAGGGTCGAACCCCAACAGAACCAGAACCACTCGATCTCTGCCATTCATCGCTTCGCATTTAGAGACACTTCCCCAGAACATGTTCTTATTCACTCTCTTCCAGAACTCTGCGTTCTGGTGGGTTCTGGTTTGACCGACCCAAACAGAAGCCCAGACCCCTAGGCCCGAAGCGGAGGTGGAAGTTTGCATCTCCTTAAACCCCGCCCTGTTGGCAAAAGGAGCAGAGAGCAACAGCTGATGGTGGATCTCAGGGCAGAAGAAGCCAGGCTTTACTGGGGAAGGAAGGTACAAATGTAAGAGGGCAGTAATCCAAGAAGGGCCTCGGGAATAAAAGTGTAGCAATGACACTGCCTTCTGGTAGAGAGGGAAGGCCATCCCACCAGAGAGGACAGGTACCAGTGATGTCATGGCTCTACAGTCTGTGATGAACCCTAATGAAGCATGGGAAACCGAGTCCAACATTTGAAGACATGAAGAAGAAGAGTTCTTATAAAAACGGTCACCATAATCTAAGACCGATAAAAACGTGGCAGAGACAAGACACTTTTACTCTGAAAGAAAAACATGTCTTATTACTAAAGAAGCTCAGTTTAACTTTTAATTTCTTAACAAGTTTATCAATAAAAGAGAGACGACCGAAAGCAATAAATAATGGTATTATTAGCATAACAATGCATATTAGCATATTAGCTGTGTATTATAATACCTGACGGAGTGCAGAGCAGACATGGTGGTTCTGATCAGACCTCAACAGCCCAGAGTCCTGGTGTATCAGAAGAGACGGTACATCTCTTCTGGACCAGAACCTCTGTGCATTTTGGAAGCCAACCTGGGTCCGATGGAGGACCGAGGGGCAGCGGATGGTTCTGGTAGCTCTATGAATGATAGCTCTATGAATGATAGCTCTATGAAGGAGCTGATTGGAGGCGTTTCCTGTTGCAATGACAGCTGAGAAGCTTTTATTTTGACAGTCGCTGTGTTTCCTCTTCCTGCAGCAAATCATGCAGACGGCCAACCGGTACAATCTGGGTTTGGACCTGCGGACCGCCGCCTACGTCAACGCCATCGAGAAGATCTTCAAGGTTTACAGAGACTCTGGACTCATCTTCACCTAAAGTCCTCTTTCCGGCCTCTGAGGCTTCTGGATCTGGGAGTTCTGGTCCTGGTTCTCCTGTCTGAAGCTTCCAGGTCCGGGCAGTTCTTATCTTGCCTTCATCAGCTCTCCTTCATTCCTCCTCTTCCTCACAGTTTACAGCTACAGACCAGAGATCTTAGAACCATAAATGACTCTGAGGCCAGAACCAGGTGGACCGGGTCCAGCTGAGCCGGTTCCTCTGAGACTCTGACTTTAACCTTTTTATACTGATTCTGTTCTGGTGAAGACTAACTGAACCAGAACCAGCGGCGGTTGAGGAGCAGTTTGTTCCTGTTCAGCTTCAGTGAGATGGACAGGGACAGAACTGTGACGGTCCCACTGGACCCCCACATGGTTCTGGCCCCCTGTAGTTCTAGCTGAGACCTGGTTGGGGGAGCTGTCTGCTGAGTCAGGACCAGACGCTCCTGGTCCGTTGGGTAGGTTCTTTCTGTCTCTGTTCTTTCCTCTGCTTTAAGTTATGCTGCTTAGTTTCTACGGTTCGGTCCAAAAGCAGCTTCAGACCGGTTCTTCTCTAGATTTAAGGTCCTATGGAACCGTCTGTGAGGCTGAAGGTCCAAAACTCCTAAATGTTCAGTTTCCAGTCGCCGCTTTGCTGGAACGGACCCAGACCAGAACCGGTTGGACCGGGTTTCTGCCATGTTTGGACTCTCCAGAACCTCGGATTAATGAGAAGTTTCTGAAAAGCACTTTAAAACGTCGACGATACCAAAGAAGTTCTGATGAAGCCAAAAGTCCAGAACAACCAAAGCATCAGAACCGTTATTAAGAATCAGGTTAAATAATCCAACAAACACCAAATGCATCCTTTAATAGAAAAACAATAAATTATGTTTATGTAAATAAAACCAGAATGTAGAAATATAGAATATAGATTCCCTTTAAAGTTATGAGCTGAATGAGATTTTATTTTTATTTGAATATAACCAGGAATGAAGCGTTTAGTTCTAAACCTCGTTTTATTGAACCAGAACCAAATGAAGACCAGATGATCTGCTGCTGGTTTTCTCCTCAGATTAACAATAAAATACATTCCTAATATATTTCCCCTTCATTCAACCCGTCGCTCAGGGAGGATCCTGTAGTCAGGGGTCTTACTCGGGTCCCAGAGGGCCCCTGCTCTCCCCTAATTATAAAACAATCAGCTGCTGATTAATTAATCCGTTTTTTATTGATTTCTCCTGGTTCTGAACATTCAGAGTAGTTCGATCTATGCAAACCCAGGAGGTTCTGCTGCTGCTGCTCTGTGGCCACAGCGCCCCCTGTTGGCTGCCTCTAAGCTGCTCGGCTTCATGGAGCTGGGGTTAATGCTGCATTATTTTCAGGTTCTTTCTGCTTTTTATTCTGTCTGGATGTTTTAAAGTGAAATAAAGTTCTAATAAAATAAAACATACTCATGGTCTGTGTGTTTTCTGAAAATAAAAAGGATCATTATGATCAGAACGTCATGATTTAAGTTGGAATCCTGTTTTTATTCCAATTTTTCCTTTAAGTAAAAGATAGTATTCTTCTGATTTGACATGTTTTCTTTTATAATCTATTTCCGGTTGTCGGTGGGCGGGTCTTAACTTTCCACCAATCAGCTGACCGTGTTCCCGCCGTGGCTCCGGAATTCCCCTCAGCTTCGGGGATTTCCGACACTGCTGTCAGCCTGCGGTCACCATGACTACCGCCCCAGAGGGTGTCAAACTGCTGCTAAGCACATTTCCGGCGCATTGGGTGGCTTCAAAATAAAAGCATAAAATGTGTCCCATGCAGACGTTGGGGTCCAGATTCAGCCCATGGTGAGGCGCCCGGGGAGCAGTGTGGGGTTAAGGGTCTATGCTCAGGGGCCCAGAGTGGCAGTCTGTGGGAGTGGGACTCGAACTCATAACCTCTGGATTCTATGCCCTAAGCACAAGGCCAGCACTCCTTTCATCTGATCATCTGTCCACGGGCTGCGGCTGAACACAGACACGGAAATAACCCACCGCTTTAATTTGAAAATCCTGAGCCGGAAGTGACTCGCGCTGCTCTCTGGGTCCAGTCGGGAGTTTTTGTTGGAAGCAGAATCGCGCAGAGTCTCGGAGAAAGAAATCAGGTAAAAACCTTTTTATACCTGATTGAAACGCAGCAGAACCGAACCTGGACCGGAACCGGGTCAGTTGGGTCAACTTGGTTTATGTTTAAACCGAAACTCGGAGCTCGGATTAAAGTTCGAGCCTTTAAGGTTCGGTTCTGACCCGGAGAGAAGCTGGGCGGTTCCGGTTCTGCTTCAGTAACTCATCCTGGTTCTCACAGATTAACCAGCAGAAACTGGACCAGAACTTCAGGACTGGCTCCGTCCAGTTCTCTCTGTTAGAGCAGAACGTTCCGGAGGTTCGGTTCTGATCCAGAATCCTTTAGATGTTTGGTTCTGCAGCCCCTGCTTCCCGTCCTGGGACCAGAACTTCCTGGCGGTTCTGGAACCCAAGGATCCAGATGGTTCTGGGGTCCCTGGTTCCTCCAGGGAGTTCTGGTTCTGGTTCGGATGGAGGTGTTTTAGAACCAGTGGGGGTTCTGGTTCTGGACCGGTTCTGATTCTGTTTGTTTGTTTCTGCAGGAAAGGAGCATCTTCCTCCTCCTCATCATCATTGGTCATGGCTGGAGCTCTGAGGTAGGCGGTCCATTCAGGCCCGGTTCTGGAGGGAACCAGAACAACAGGCTGGGGAAGGGGGGTGGGTCGGAACCAGAGATCCAGTTGGGTTGTGTAGAACCCTGTGGTCCATGTTCTGAGCTGACGTTCAGAACCGGCGTGTTCTCCGGGTCGGCCTCAGCCTGCAGAACCTCTGAGCGACATCAGAACCTGCTCAGGTTCTGGTACTGATGCTGAGGTCCGGTCCAACCACCTGTAGAACCATCAGAACCTCCTGCAGCGTTTGAAGATCCAGATCTTCTCAGAACTCCTCTGGCCTCGCCTGACACGTTGGAATGGCTCAGAACCGGGTCAGAACCAGATCAGCATGGACACAGGAACAGTTTGGGGCTGTCAGAACCGGGCCTCCAAAGCAGCGCAGACCCAGTTGACCCAGAACACGTGTGCTGCAGAGGCGTTGCCATGACGACGGGTTTCCTCTCTGGGTTTCACAGAAACAGAACCGACTCTGTGAATTCCTGCCGACTTCCCCGTCCGGTGTTCTCTCCTCTGATTGGCCGGTGCCTTCAGAGGGGGCCGTCCCGGCGGCGGGGGGTAACCAGGCCTGGGCCGGGTTCTGACTCAGGCCCGGCCGGGTTTTTCTCTGAGCGCAGAGCGACAGGAAGCCCAGAAACCACCAGAGAAACGGAGGAAGCAGACGGAGAGCAGAACGGGTCGGTTCTGGTTCTGTCTGCCTGCTGCAGGTTGGTTCTGGTTCTGAAGCTTTGGACCATCTGTCCCGCCTGATGGTCCAGGTTCTGGTCCTGGTTCTGGTTTGTTGTCAGTCTGTTTGGGTCGGTTCTGGTGGATGAGCAGAACCAGGCGATGCTCCTGTGTCAGTCCTCCTTCTGCTGGGCCGTCTGTTGTCATAGCAGCAGTGGATGACATCATCAGCAGCACGGAGGCTCCGCCCCCTACTGCTCTGGGATTCTGGGGGTTTTCCTGCCGCCGGCCGCTTCCAGGAAGTGACTGCGAACAGACGGGGGAGGGAGGGAGGCGCTGAGCTGGATGTTGGGCTCTGCTGGTTCTGACTGCCGGCTTTGTTTGGACCCGAGTCGACCCGCTTTGACCTGCTGTGTCTCTGTGTTCTCTGCAGGATGACGGAAGCTCCGTTCATGAACTACGACAGTGAAATGGTGAGTCTCTGATCCAGGTTCTGCTCCTCAGAACCAGAACCTGGATCTGTTTTATTCTCATATTTCCAGACTGAGATCCAGAACCGAATCGGGTCGTATCGCTGTTTGGTTCTGCTCAGAGTTCTAACCAACGATCAGATGTTTCCAGATGTTTCCTGCCGTCACGCTTCAGAGGTTTTCATGTTAACTCGTCTGAAGACGATCGGCTCCAAACAGGCAGAAGTTCTGCTCTGAACAGAACCCGCTGGCCCAGAACCCAGCGGGTTCTGTTCAGGTTCTGTAAGGTTCTGACCCAGAGAACCATTCTGCAGCAGAACCAGAACATCCCAGCGTCTCCTTCAGGCTCTGCTGCAGCAGAACTTCCTCCTTTAAAGTTCTGCAGGTTCTTCCAGGTCCAAGTCCGTCTGGTTGGTTCTGACGTCTCAGAACATCTGAAGGCAGCGATCTGAAAAGGTCCGGTTCAGAATAAACCCGACTCATTAAGAACCCAAACATCTGCAGCCAGATGGGTTTTAGCTCCAGAACCGACAGGTGGTTCTGACCCACTAAGGTTTCCCTTCAGAACCAATCTGGTTCCAGGCTTTGATGGAGCAGCAATCCATCAGAGGGCAGGAAGTTCTGGTTCTGTCTAGAACCCGTCCTGCTGTCCCTCTAACAGAACTCACTTCAAACAGAACCTCAGGAGAACTGGGGCATGGTCCAGTTCTGATCTGGTCCTGTCCGGTTCTGATCCAGTCTGCCTCTGATTCATCCGGTTCTGATCCATTTCAGTTCTGATCAAGTCTGGTTCTGATACGGTCCGGCTCTGGTTCAGATCGGTTCTGATCAGGTCTGATCTGGTCCGGTTCTGATCCAGTCTGGCTCTGATCCAGTCCGGCTCTGATTCAGCTCGGTTCTAAACGGGTCTAATCAGTTCCGGTTCTGATCACATGTGGTTCTGATCCGATGACGTATGCTTCTCTCTTCTTCTGCAGATTTCTAACTTCTTGCCGTACGACTTCACCCCGATGGACATAAAGATGGAGCCGTACGTGAAGGAGACAGGTGAGCCGGACCCGACCCGCTAACCGGTTCTGATTTCTACAGGTTCTGGTTCTGAAGACCCGGTTCCTTATCTCCTCCTCTCAGTCCCTGTTGGTCCTGGTCTCTGTGGTTCTGGTGAAACCTTCTGGGACTGGATCTTCTGAAGTTCTGGTTCCTGACCTTCTGGGATCAGAACCTCAGGTTCCAGGAGGACGCTTTCTAAAACCTTCCTCATTCCTGGAGATGAAGATCCCCTGAGCAGAACTTTCTAGAACTCATCTGTCTTACCAGAACCCCATGATGGTACCAGAACCGGAGAGTCCAGAACCTTCCAGGTTGACTCAGATTAAAGCTTCAGGGGTTCTGATCCCATCTGTGTTTGTGTTTCAGCTCATGGTCCGTACATCCAGATCATCGAGGAACCCAAACAGGTGAGACTTCTATTCGGTTCTATTGGGCCCTAAAACGCCACCATGGTACCATCTGGTACCAGAACCGTCATGTGGTCCATGGTGTTCTTCATGATGATGATGACTTGTTTTAGGAGCTTATTTTCTAGAAACAGGAGTCAAACCTGAAAACGCTTCAAAGGCTGAACTTTCAAACTAAACGTTTCTAAGAACCAGACTGGGATTCTGGTCCTCGTGTTGCCATGGAAACGGACTGTCCCCCAGCAGCCTGCTCATCGCTGAAGCACTCTCTGCTGATGACGTAGTTTTATCTACAGCGATAATTTATTTACTGATGTTCGATTAAATGTGGGATTAGATTCTGATTATCTGACGATAATCCAGAGAGATTATAGCTGATTCTTTAGCTAAATAGGGAAAGGATGGTTTCTACATGGAAGAACTGTTGAAGGTCCTGATCTATGATGAGTGAAGCTGATCAGTCCAGAAGACGGGTCCAGAGTTCTGACTCTGGTTCTAACCGGGTTCAGACTCTGGTTCTATTCCGGGTTCAGACTCTGGTTCTAAACCGGGTTCAGACTCTGGTTCTAAACCGGTTCAGACTCTGGGTTAGCCTATGGTTCTAAACCGGTTCAGACTCTGGTTCAGCCTATGGTCCTCAACCGGGTTCAGACTCTGGTTCAGCCTATGGTCCTCAACCGGGTTCAGACTCTGGTTCTAACTCGGGTTCAGACTCTGGTTCAGACTCTCGTTCTAAACTGGGTTCAGACTCTGATTCTAACTCTGGTTCAGACTCTGGTTCTAAACTGGGTTCAGACTCTGATTCTAACTCTGGTTCAGACTCTGGTTCTAAACTGGGTTCAGACTCTGGTTCTATTCCGGGTTCAGACTCTGGTTCTATTCCGGGTTCAGACTCTGGTTCTAAACCGGGTTCAGACTCTGGTTCTAAACCGGTTCAGACTCTGGTTCAGCCTATGGTTCTAAACCGGTTCAGACTCTGGTTCTAAACCGGTTCAGACTCTGGTTCAGCCTATGGTTCTAAACCGGTTCAGACTCTGGTTCAGCCTATGGTCCTCAACCGGGTTCAGACTCTGGTTCAGCCTATGGTCCTCAACCGGGTTCAGACTCTGATTCAGACTCTCGTTCTAAACTGGGTTCAGACTCTGATTCTAACTCTGGTTCAGACTCTGGTTCTAAACTGGGTTCAGACTCTGATTCTAACTCGGGTTCAGACTCTTGTTCAGATTCTGGTCTCTGGTTCTGACTGGTTCTGTCTCTGGTTCTGACTCAGGAGCAGGTGGGAAACTGGAGGGAATTTCACATAAATCATAAAAATCAAAGCTAGCGTGGATGAGGGAGGTGTTTTCCCTTAGCGTGTCACTTCCTGTTAGCAGCCTGCTTCACTAACAGGAAGCAGCTCCAGGTCACAGGTCAACCTGTCAGTCAGAAGCTGCTGCTCGCGCCCGGTGGGGTTTCCACCTGAGCAGACCTGGACTTCTGGAAGCTGAGCGTCTTGGTTTGTTGTTCCAGAGAGGGTTCCGCTTCCGTTATGAGTGTGAGGGTCCGTCCCACGGCGGGCTCCCAGGGGCCTCCAGCGAGAAGAACCGCAGAACCTACCCAACCGTGAAGGTGAGCGACCAATCAGAGCCGCCCTGCCGGCCCTGTCCGTCCTCCTGTCTGATCCCGCTTCCGTCTGTCCTCAGATCAACAACTATGTGGGTCACGCACGGGTGGAGGTCCAGCTGGTGACCCACACCGACCCGCCCCGGGTCCACGCCCACAGCCTGGTGGGACGCCACTGCAACGAGAACGGAACCTGTACGCTGGACATCGGACCCAACGACCTCACCGCCTCGTAAGGATCCGCTCTGACTGGATCAGAACCTCACAGTCGTTAGCGTTAGGAAGGCTCTCTGGAACCGAACTGGGTCAGAACCGAAGCGTTTCCTGGCGTCTGGCTGGAGCGGAACCGGAACGTTTTTATTTCCAGGAATAGAGGAAGTGGAGAACTTTCTCTGAGGTCCAGGAAGTGGATCCAGAGCAGCTCAGGTTAACGGCTGTGAGGCGGTTCTGGTCCAATCAGGACAATATTCCCAGGTTACCGTGACGATGAAGCTCTGATGGGCTGTGATGTCATTTCCTGTAGGTTCAGTAACCTGGGCATCCTCCATGTGACCAAGAGGGGCGTGGTGGAGGTGCTGACCAAGCGTCTGAGGGAGGAGCGGCGGCGGCAGAAAGGGATCCACTGCTCCCTGACAGGTAAACATCTGGACCGCTGCCGCCCGGCCTCCCCGCCCAGACCGCTCACCTGCTTCTGTCTCCACAGACGGCGAGGAGTCGGACGTCCTGAAGGAGGCCAAGGAGCTGGGGAAGGCCATGGACCTGAACATCGTCCGCCTGCGTTTCACCGCCTACCTGCAGGACAGCAACGGCGGCTTCACCAGGGCGCTGAAACACGTGGTGTCCAACCCCATCTACGACAGCAGTGAGTCCCGCAGCACCGCTGGACACAGCGGGACAGAGTCCAGAATGATGCTGCCTTCACTGACCCACAGCATCTCAGGATTAGATTCCTGAGGGTCAGTGAACGCATCACATAGAGAGCCACTGATATTAGGAAGGAAAAGAAACGGACCAGAACCTTTAGCAGGTTGATGTCTGAGGACCGGTTTGGACCTCCTGGGTGTTTCATCTGCTTCCTGCTCCTCCTGCAGAGTCTCCAAACGCCTCCAACCTGAAGATCTCCCGCATGGATCGGACCTGCGGTTCCGTCCTGGGAGGAGACGAGGTTTTCCTGCTGTGTGACAAAGTGCAGAAAGGTGAGGAGACGTTCCGACAGGAGGAGACCTTCTCCGCGGTCTGGTTCTGAACTGTCTATGACTCCTCCTCAGATGACATAGAGATCCGGTTCTACGAGGAGGACGAGGAGGGGTGCTGGGAGGCGTTCGGGGACTTCTCACCCACCGACGTTCACAAACAGGTCGGTGTTTCTGAGCAGCATGGAACGCATCATGAGTCTGATCACTTTATCTGTAGTTCGGTCCAGAGCCTGAATCCGAAGACGATCTGCTGCCTTTATTCTGAAAGTCTTACATGGATCAACTTCCTGTTTTAGTCTGAAAACAGCTGAACTCCTTCAGCTCCCACTGGGCAGAAACCGGTTGCTACGGTAACTTCACTGTTTTAACCAGAGACAGAACCTGAACAGTTTTGACCTGGAGGTGAACTCTGCTGAGTGGGCGTGGCTCTCTGTACGCAGGGCTCTGATTGGACAGAATCCTCCAGCAGAGGGAGGCTGCGGCTGTTTCTCACTATGTTCTGTGTACTTGTGCGTTCTCGTGTCCTCGTGAAACGTCATCACCCTCAGCCTTGGTGCTGTTCCAATTCACAAGAACAGACAAAGTCCCCTGATGTTTTTCTGGCCCCTCCCTCTTTACCCAGCATGCATCAGAGCAGACTGGTCTGTTCTCCAGACTGACAGCTGTCCCAGCATGCACTGCGGCAGCAGCTTCCAGGTTACCGCTCACAGAGCTCAGAGTATTAAGTTAAAAGTTCTCTTTTCTGTTGCTGTTGTTCAATAAAAGTACTTTTTAGGATCATTTGAGGCGAGAAAATTATACTTTAAGCTTTAATATATAATTAAAAAAAATTCTGATGTTGAGAGGACCGCGGCAACCAGTGGAGTTCTGAGGCTAACCTCAGCCAGGGCTAACGTTAGCCCGTCTGCAGCGGCCTGGGCTAACGTTAGCCCGTCTGCAGCGGCCCTCTCTCTGCATTGCCGTGCGTGAAATACCGATATACTGATGGAGGTTTGATTGTTTTAATTGGTAAAATGTTTATCTGACTGTGTTCATTATTATTCCCCCAATAAATGAAAAAAGTCATAATCCATTATTATCTAGAGACTAATAATAACAGGAGGTGAAATGCAGCTCCAGATTAGCTTCAAATGTGGTGATGTCATCAATACGCTGCAGTTCCAGATGACCCAGATTTATTCTGCTCCCGTTCTCCCCGAGTCCAGACTTTCCTGGGTTCTAGTCAAGAACGGACTTGGAGAGAACACGAGTCCATACTGGCGTTTTTGTGAAATGAGAAACAGCCTGAAACCAAGGACTGGATGGAAGCTCTGATTATTTGGCGGGTTCAGAACCATCATCAGTCTGAGCTGAACATCCTGACGGGTCGGGTAAAGCGCTGCTTCCTGTGACCCGGTTACCCAGAATCGGTTTTACCCAGAACACCTGCAGCATCAAATGGGGAAAGTTTCAGCTCCAAAGGTCAAACTGAGTCACTCTGCTGGAGTTTTCTGGGTTTTTCCATCACTGCGGGACAAACCGAACCCAGGACGCCCCCTCACCTCCCCGTCTCCTGTTTCTGTCCTCAGTACGCCATCGTGTTCAAAACGCCGCCCTACCACAGCGCCGAGATCGACCGGCCCGTCACCGTCTTCCTGCAGCTCAGGAGGAAGAAGGCCGGCGACAGCAGCGACCCCAAACAGTTCACCTACATCCCTCAGATCCAAGGTGAGTCCGCCTCCGGTGGTTCCCCTCCGGGTTTCCCCTCCCTCCCACTGCTGGTTCCATCAACTCCGCTCCGTTTCAGACAAAGAGGAGGTGCTGAGGAAGAAGCAGAAGCCTCTGCCTCACTACGACTCCTGGAGAGGAGGAGGAAGAGGACGAGATGGAGGAGCAGGAACCGGTGGCTTTGGAGGAGCTGCAGGAGGAGCAGGTACGGACTTCCATGGAGTTCAGAGGTTCTGCTGAGGTTCTGCTGAGGTCCAGAAGCCGGGGTTCTGACCTGGACTGGGTCGCCTCTCCGCAGGGTTCCAGTTCCAGCAGATGAATGGTGGAACAGGAGGCGGAGCTTTCTTCACAGGAGGCTTCACAGGGTTCAGCTCAGGGGGAGGAGCCCAGATGTCAGGCTCCGCGCCCCAGCAGCAGGGGGAGGCTCTGCAGCAGCAGCTGATCCGGATCGGTGAGTCTCTGCCAGAACAGAACTGGCCTGCCGCCGCTCCAGTTCCGGTTCTGACCCGCTCCCTGTCTTCCAGCCGCCAGCCTCAGTAACCGGGTCTCCCAGAGCGCCCGGCAGACGGCCGCCGCCCTGCTGCAGTACTGCAGCACCGGGGACCCCCGCGTCCTGCTGGCCCTGCAGAGACACCTGTGCGGCGTCCAGGACAACAACGGAGACACGTGAGTCCCCCCCGCCCGCCCGCCCTGCGCTGGTTCTGCAGCGCGGTGGACTGGTTTAACTGGTCTGTGTCCATCAGGCCGCTGCACCTGGCCATCATCCACCAGCAGAGCTCAGTCACCCAGCAGCTGATCCAGACGCTGCTGAGCAGCCAGCAGAACGCCGTCCTCAACACCTGCAACCACCTGCAGCAGGTAAGCAGCAGCCGGACCCTAACCTCTGCTCACCTGAGCCCGGGTTCTAACTCCGCCCACTCCGCAGACCCCCCTACACCTGGCCGTCATCACGCGGCAGCTGAAGGTGACGGAGATGCTGCTGAGGGCGGGGGCTGACCCCAGCTCTGTGGACAAAGATGGTCGCAGCCCTCTTCACCTGGCGGCGCTGGCCGGAGACACCGCCTCACTCCGCCTCCTGCTGGCTCACCTGAGAGAACGCCATGCCCACCTGGTGAACACGCCCGACTACCACGGTGAGAGGCGGAGCCTAAACTCCACTGGATGATAGCGGCCGGACTCGCTGAGCTGTGGTGGTCTGTGTCCCTCAGGTCTGCCGCCGCTGCACCTGGCGGTCAGGAGGGACGGCGAGCGCTGCCTCCGCCTGCTGGTGGAGAGCGGAGCCAAGATCAACGCCCCCGAGCAGAAGAGCGGGAACACGGCGCTGCACCTGGCCGTCAGAGAGAACCTGTTCAAGGTGGCGTGCACGCTCATCACCGAGGTAAGCACACAGGAAGGGGCGGGGCCTGTTTTCCGTCTGGGACCTTCCCTCTAACGCCGTGTGATGTCATCTGCAGCTGAAGGCTGACGTTAACGCCTGCACCTTCGGAGGAAACACGCCGCTGCACCTGGCAGCCAGCCTGGGCTCGCCGACGCTCTGCTCCATGCTGGTGGCTGCAGGTGAGAGGGGGACGCCGGGGGAGGGGGGGACACCGGGGGGAGGGGGGACACCGGGGGGGGGGACGCCTGCTACAGAGCAGCAGGTTCTAAGTTTGTTCTGCTCCTCAGGTGCCGATAAGAACATGGAGAACGACGAGCCGCTCTGCTTCAGCTCCTCGGATGAAGAGCAGGACGAACCAATCAGAGAGCGAGGAGAGCGCAGCCAGCCAACCAGCAAGAGGCCTGGGGGAGGACACACCCCTCTGGACCTGGCTACCTGTCAGAAGGTAAACAGCAGAACCAAAGATCTGAGCGTGGGACGCGTCTCCCTGTCTCCATCTAAACATTGGACGTGTCTCTGTCTCGTGTCCAACCAGGTGAAGAACCTGCTGAATTCCAGACAGAGCCAAGAGGCGTCTCGACACGCTGGCAAGAAGATCCGGACCAGCAGTGAAGGTCGGTACCAGTCTCACCTGTTCAGGTCTTTGTGTCCCTGATCTGTCTAACGTGAAGCTGCTGCAGACGCGGAGCGCTCCGGGCTGGACGAGGACACCCTGTCCCGGTTAGTTGAGGTCCTGAGTGTCGGAGACGTTCCCTGGATGAAGCTGGCCGAGAAGCTGGGAATGATGACGCTGACCCACCTGTACCAGGACAGCCCCACCCCCTGCCAGAACCTGCTGCAGCACTACAAGGTAACCGCCGCTCAGGACACCCGGACCCAGGTCGGGTTTCCACAGGTCCAAACACTGACCCGTCTGTCTCTGGTCCAGCTGGGTGGAGGTCCGGTGGAAGGTCTGGTTGATGCTCTGCAGTCTCTGGGTCTGACTGAAGGAGTCCGACTGCTGAGGAACACGGAGCAGCGACACGACAAACTCGCCTCAGGTAATTCTGACCCGACCAGGAAGAGTGAACAGAACCTGCAGCAGACATGAAGCTCCAGGTCCGGGTCTAAAGGTTCTGAAGGCCTGTGAATTCATCCAGGTCACCATCTAGAAACTGAGGAGTTCAGGATATTAAACAAGAACCCGGTCGGTTCAGGTTAAGAACAGACAACAAGTTAGCTAACAACATGATGTAGTTTTTCTCCACTGGCTGGAGGACTGCAGATCCCATCATCCCTTCAGATTTAGCCACTCGTTCACTTTAAAGGGACATTTATCTCTAGTTTATGACACGAAAGGATTCGTTTAGCTTTCGGGGCCAGAGGCCTTACTGTGATGGGAAGGATTTAGAGGTTAGCATAGCAGCACTGAGCTAACTTTAGCATAGCAGCACGGAGCTAACGTTAGCATAGCAGCACTGTGCTAGTGTTAGAATAGCAGCACTGAGCTAGTGTTAGCATAGCAGCACTGAGCTAGTGTTAGCATAGCAGCACTGAGCTAACGTTAGCATATGAGCACTGTACCAGTGTTTGCACATGAGCACTGTGCTAGCGTTAGCATAGCAGCACTGAGCTAAATTTAGCATACGAGCACTGTGCTAGCGTTACCATAGCAGCACTGAGCTAACGTTAGCATAGTAGCAATGTGCTAATGTTAGCCTGACACACATTAGAATACCAGATTACAGCTGTGACCAAAAAATAGCATGCTCACCACAATGAAGCATGACTATAGCATTAGCATGCTCACATTACAGTTCAGAATAATAGCACTGCGTTAGCAACTAACTAACTATTAAAAATAATTAATATCATATATAACTACAAACTAGTATAGAATACATCAAAACAGCAGCATGCTAATGCTAATAAGCCCACTTTAGCTACTTGGTCTATAAATGAAGACCTCTCATTGATAGCAAAAAATGGATACAGGAGCATTAGCAGTAGCGAGCTAGCATGCTAACTCATATAATTAAAGTTCCAGTTGGTACAGAGCTACGTATAAAATAAAATTAAATTAATGAAAACATTATAGAAAAGTTCCAAAAAGACTTAATTATTTTCTGCTAATTACAATTTTCAAGCTTTATTAAAAACATTAAATATCAGAACTATAAAATTAATTTCAGTATAGAAATAAGAAATGTTTATTACCTGCTAATTTAAAAAAGTCTCTTATCTGACATGAAAGGGTATATAATTTTTTATTCTGACTGGATAGCTGTTAGCATTAGCATACGGGAACAAACTGCTAAAGTATCAAACTTTAGGAAATTCAGAACCAATTAAAGACTGTAGCAGCAGTAGAACCAATCAGGACCTCAGATCGGAACGCACCGCTCCTCTGATTGGACGGGACTGACTTTTCGGTCGGATCCATTTTCTATAGAACTGGTTCTGAAAGGTGAATAAATAACATCAGTCTGATCAAACTACGCAAGACTAAGAACATAGATCCGTTTATAGAAGCACGATCGGTTCTGATCACCATGATGATGATGATGATGAAGTTAATCGCTGCGGTTCTGATTGTTTCTGAAACAGGAAGTAAAACCATTTTTAAAGCCTCTTTCCTGATGAGCTTTTGTCTAAACATGATCTTGTTTCTGTCCAATCAGACGCCACGGTGGACAGCGGCTTCAGCAGCCAGCCAATGGAGGAGCAGCAGGAGGAGGAGGTGACCAATCAGTGAACGAGGATTGTCCATTAGTTTCCTTCAGCCAGTTTTTTCTGCTGCCGGAGAAATATCTGCTGCGAATCGTGGCAAAACACTGCAAAGAGCTGCGAAATGAGAGACGTGTTTCTAAAACGCTTGGACAATTTAACCCGTCATCATCATCATCATCGTCGTCATGATAAAAGGATGGAATAATTGACCAGAAACGAACTGTTTCTGTGTGTCTCTGACTTTAATTTATATTTTCTGTCCTTCGGTTCGTCCGTCTTCAGTCTGACTGATGCCTAAATGCACCTCGCAGCTGTTGACTCACCTGTCAGCTGCAGAACAACAAACATGTTTGATGTTGTAAAAATGAATAAAGTTTGTCCTAAAACCAGAATCTGTGGGCTGGTTCTGACCCACCAGAACCAAATAAAGAGCCGGACCCAGATGTTCGTTTCAAGCTTTATTTTTGCTTCTAAGCTCAACGAACAAAAACAGGTTCTGCTCACGAAACGGACCTTCACAGGAAGTGACTTATGTACAGCATGGGTCGGACCGCCGCAAAGCGGACCTTCCAGAACCCGCCCACAGCGGGCGGTCCATGTTCTGGTTCTGGGTGAGAGCAAAGTGCGGCTGTATGGCTTCTGGATCGGCAGGTCCAACTTTATTTACAACATGTGCAGCACAGAGAGTTCTGAGGTCCGACGGCGTCAGGCCCGGTTCCACAGGAGGTCCAGCTTATTTACAGGGAACCAGAACCTGTAGAGTTCTGCAGTGTTCTGATGGAGTAGAGGGGTTCTGGAGGTTTGGACCGGACCAGAACCACAGCAGAGGAAGGTTTCAGAACCACTTCTAGAGCAGCCAAACCGGACAGAAACAATGAAGTTCTGCTGCGATCTGAGCAGAACCCAGTTTGGTTCTGAACAGCTGTAGGAAAAGGAGCAGTGTCTCTAATGCCCCCTGGAGGCGGACCGGCGGAGCTACAGCCGTGGTTCTGGTTCTGTTTAAAGGAGGAAAGCGTCGGAACCAGAGAACCCGGACCGCCTCAGTCTCCTGAACAAACGAAGGACAGAGTTAGAACCAGACCTGGAAGCTGCTACTGTGAGACCCGGTTCCCTTTGACCCGGGGGGGGGCGACAGAATTCAGCTCCACACCGGTCCGGCCTCAGGTCCAAACCGTTGGTTCTGAAGGTTCTGGGTTGCTGTGGGAGAAATGTGACTGAGGCGCTCCGTTCTGTGGTTCCGCTTACGTTCAGAACTGAAGGTTCTGTCCAGAAAAAAAGGTTCGGTGCCAAAACAGAACAAGGAAATAA
Organism: Cyprinodon tularosa; assembly: GCF_016077235.1. Lineage (NCBI taxonomy): Eukaryota > Metazoa > Chordata > Actinopteri > Cyprinodontiformes > Cyprinodontidae > Cyprinodon > Cyprinodon tularosa. Next base: position 1,077,922 of record NW_024039379.1, read on the forward strand.
AACCTTTGATGTTTTTCTGAACCAGAACCGAATCAGAACTTTCATTACAAATATTTGATCATCTTTGCCGCCCTCCAGTGGTAGTGGAGGAGAACTGCAGACACCCATCACGTGACCTAAATGCAACAAACACAAACCTTTACACTAATAAAAAAGGAGTGAAACATCTTCCAGCAGAGAGGATCTATGGGACACTTTTTTGCTCATTTTACAGAAAATCTATTTTTTTAAAAGAATTCCAGAATAAATTTTAGATCAATCGTTCCAGAGATCCTCAATCTATCTGTTCTGGTTCTGCTCCTCCTTTTCCTGTGGTTCATGGATCCGAGGCTCCAAAGGTTCTGCAGCAGTTTGACTGATCTGCAGTTTGGTCAAATCTAAAAGTGTTTCATATGTTTTTTGCCTGCAACAGGCTTCCGTACTTCCTGTTTGTTTCCAGGAGAACTCAAAGTCAAAACAAACGAAGTGAAGCAGAGAGTCGGATTCTGATTGTTCGGTTCCATTTGTTTGTGTCTCACATTCTGTCTGCTGCAGGAATCAGGACAGGACGATGAAAATCTAAATTCCTATGGTGCATTGGTGACCCTGAACGTTCCGCTCTCAGTTTTCCACAATAAAACTTCTTCATACGCTGCCCTGGAACCACCGACAGGAAATCAAGCTTTTATTGTGAAATCTAGCGGCTGAAAGCGTTTCCTGGACGAGCGTCTGTTTTCCCGATGACCTTAAACGTCTCGTCTGGAGGGAAAGTGTCTCAGCGTTTCTTCTGATGGCGTTCGAACGTTACGCCGCCTCTTCCTGTTTGCTGCTCTGCTTCTGAAGCTCCGCCTTCTGGCTGTTCCCGCCTGCGCTCTTACCCCCCCCTCCCTCCTTGACGCCGCTCTTCATCACAGATGAAGAGGAGGATGTGACCTTGAGGCTCTTGGAGGTCTTGCCGCTGCGGGCCTTCTCCTTGCTGGCGGCGTCCTGAGGCAGCGTGGGGCTGGAGTGCGCCCTCTCCAGGCCGCCGTCGCTGTACAGCCGCGCCTCGAATGCGGCCAGGTCGTCGTCTCCTTTGGCCATCTTGGCCCGCAGCAGCATGGCGTACGTCCCGTACCGTGTTTTCTGCAGGAGGAGAGAAGCAGGCGGTTAGAGAAGGTTCTGGTTCTACTCTGATGCGTTCACTGGCAGCACAAAGCGTGGGATTTCTGTGTGTCAGAGGAGGAGCCTGCTGATGAGGACAGGACGCTAACAGACTTTGCTCATCCACCTGCAGGAGGAAACAGTCGACCCGCCTGGTTTAGCCCAGACTTTGACTAGGCCGCTCCTTCGCATTCTGTTGGTTCTTTGGGTTCTGCTGCAGAACCCAGCTTGGCTTCAGGTCATGCTGCAATGCTCCTAAAGCAGCCAGGAACCCAGATCATCACACCGCCACCACCGTGTGGACAGGCAGGATGTTCTGGTTCTCATTCTAGAACAGACGGGAACTTTAGCCTGCTGGCAGGTTCTGTTTCAGGTTCTAGAGGCGTTCGGACCTTGATGCGGTCCCGGTCAGTCTGGGTTATCTTTGCCTAGTATTAATATTTGTTGGACCCAAAGAGTGAGCACCCAGAACCAGCAGAACCAGTAGAACCAGTACTAAAATGTTTTAATGGGAACCATCAGTTCTGGGTTCTGAGCGGGTCAGACGGGTCACAGCTGCCCTCCAACACCAGAACCACTCAGGACGGGTTCTGACCCAGCTTGATCCGGCTCACCTCAAACTCCAGGTACTCCTTACGCAGCTTCTGCTCCTCCAGTTCGCGACCTTTGACCTTCCTGTCTGGCGTGGCGGCCAGCAGCTCGGTCAGCTCCGAGTGCGCCGCCCTGTAGCGACTCTCGTGGGATTTGAGCTGCTCCTCCTGTTGGACCAGAGAGACGGGTCAGGTTCGGTTCTGATGGACCGGGGCGGCGGATGAAGCTCTGGTCTCGTACCTGAGACAGTTTGGTGTTGGACCCCGGCAGCAGAGGACGGCTGAAGCGTTTCTGGGAGCCGATCGCTGCCGGAAACGGAGGAGCGGAGAACATGGCCGCCACCACGTTGATCCTGGTGATCCAGGACTGCATCTGCTCAGGGTTCCTGGAGGACACAGAGACATGATGTCCATCGTCTGCAGAGCGGAACTTGATGTCCGCCGTCTGCATGGCGTAGCTCTAGAGCCGCTCTGCTGACCAGCAGGGGGCGACAGGAAGACACTTACGGGGCCTGGAACAGGAAGACCCTCCAGTCGGCCGTCCTCAGGTAGAAGACGTTGGGTCTCTTGCTGTAGTCGGCCGCCCTCATGGCCAGAGAGTGATGGACGGACACTGCGTTCTTCACGTCCTCCTCCGTCAGCTCCTGCTCCGTCCGGTACTCGTCCTGTTGGACAAACGGATCCAGAATCAACCAGAAGCACCTGGAACTGGTTCTGTTCATTCCCACCCAGCAGGAAGAGGTTCAACCAAAGAACCCAGATCAACCAGAAATGATGAAAACAGGAGGAAGCAGGAGCTCCCCCTGCTGGACCTCTGAGCTCACTGCACCAGAACCTCCTGTTCTGATGGACCCGTTTCACCTCCCCGTCCTGTTCTGAGGAGGAGGAGGGAGCGTCATGGTATAGAAATGGGTTTCATGGCACCATCTTGTGTTAACTTTATCCTAACATCTCCATCAGAAATATGTTCAGCTGGAAAACGTTTTGCGCTCATTATCTCCATGGCAACAAGATCAAAATAAAAGAGAAGGACCTCGCTGCAGCAAACAGAAAGGGGCGGGGACGGACCTTTCCGTCAGTCCCATACCTTATTTGGAAATGGGACTATTGCATTCCGGAAATGAAGGGGGCGCTATTTTCATAATCACTAGTATAAATGCCTTAAAGACGCGGGGTTAAGAGGAAAGGAAGAAGAAAGAAAGAAGTTTGAAAAGTTTTTGCCCTGGTGTTCGGCACACGATCCATAATGCAAAACCCACAAAATCAACAAAAGGTAATTTTACCTTCTTAAAATTTTTTTCACATAGTAAATTAATACGCTTTTCTAGATTCAGTTTTTTAAGAGAACCTTCAATTTGTCCTTTTTAAAAGGTCCAGAGTAGAACTACAAAAGGAGAGAAAGCGGAAAAAAGTTAATGAGAGGGCAAAATGTGAGGTAAGCTGTAACTAAAATTCATCACTTTGTTGTTTTAAGTCATAGAATTTGTATTATGTCCATTCACAGTGTACTTTTGTTCTATGCTTATTTTTTTAAGTCTGAAAGAAAATCAGTATAGAAGAATTAAAAGGGTTGAAGCAGTTTTGATGTTATTTGGATTTGCATTCATCTTTCACTTAGAACATATCTGTATTTTTACAGACTCTGTGTGCTGATGACCACACCTATGCCAAAGGAGCCGAGGCACATATTGAGGTTCATTTTTTAAATGTACACATAACTAGTAATTTTGATTTGTGTATCTTTATGTGCAAATGAGACTAAAACCCTAAATGATTATTTTTTTTTTATTTTTTTTTATTAAAATTCATTATTTGGACAACTTTTTTTATATCATTAGAGATGAAAGGATAAGATACTGAGAGATATAAAGTATTAATTATTGTTTAATGCTCTTCACCATGCAGGTAGAAAGGATACCGCCAATCTTACAGGTAAGATTCATTCATAATCATATGTATCATCCATTCTTCCTGTATTACAGTCTTGCAATGCACCTGTTTTTTATTTTGTTTATTTTTTTATTTTCAGATGCAGAGGAGAGGAGAGTACCCTTGTTACTACTGTGATGGCATACCTGGACTTTGCCCTGAGTGCCAACATTGAATTCAAAGAAAATATAAGTTGCTTTCCACAATCTGTCACATATTGTTAGTTTTTTTTGTGACATGCCATTTGAAATCGTTTCTGATAAAGAATATTTACCTTTTGACTTGTGCAGTCCTCCTTTTTCATAATGTGTTCTTTCAATATTATTTACATTTTTGAAAGTTCCTTTTGTTGTAGCTCAGTTGATTTACATCATTTAGTTTTCATAGAAATGGTGTCGTTTCCACAAAGTTACATTGTGGCTGTAATTTGTTGGAGAGACAGTAGAACCAATAAAGTAGTTGTAAATATATTGTAACAGCGTTGTTTAACAATTGGAAATTTTTAAATGCAAGCAAAGCTAATAACTTGCAATATACAATGTTTCCTATACATTTTTGAACAATGACTGGAATCAATACAAATTTTCTTTACAAACCTGACATACAGACAAGTTGTTTATGTTTTAACAGTTAGAATCAACTTGTTTTATGTAATAAAAAATAAGTTGCAGAAACATATTGTTCAGATACAAACATAAGATTAAACGAGCAAAGCGAAGGTGTAATCAGGGTGGAGGTGATGGAAGCTCAGGTGAGGAGCAGTTGCACACATCAAGCTGGACTTTATGAAGGGTGAAGGACTTGAGACCGGCGCCGTTAGGCTGGGAGGGAGGCACCTGAGCAGGTGATTGGCTGAGCAGGTGAGATGAAGACAGACTTTATTCAAAAAGGTTTTCATGTAGAAAAAAGATCATTCTCTCTGGTGGTTACCAGTACAGTGTCTACTGCCGGGATCAGAAAGTTGAAGATTATTGTCAAATGAACTTTCTAAAACCTACTTTCTGTGCGAGTCTTTCCAGGTTGAAGCTACATTTAAGGTTTTAATTAATCACTTTGGGTTTTGCTACAATTGGATATTCATGTTTTTGGAGTGCAGTTCATGAATTTATTGCAATTGATAAAATTAATATGGTATTTCTAAATGGAATAGTGGGACACCAGTCAGTTTACTAGTTGAGCTGGAGTCCTTATAGGAGATAATAATTGAGCCAGGTCACCTGCAACCAAGTATATTCTAGTTACCGAATGGCACTTGTTAAAAGTTCAAAAGTCCTTTGGTTTGTTTGTAAATTATATTCACAATGAGAATAATAAGAAAAAATATTTGGCAAATAAACAACAAAAGTGCACCGTGAATGGACGTACTAAGTTGGCCAAAATTGTCGACTAAATGTTTTACAGACCAAACCTCTTTTCCATCTAGTTCTTATTAAATAAGCCAAAGGCTATTATATTTTAGATTTTAACTTATTTATTTTAAGAGTACCGTTCACAACATCAAAATATATTATTTGAACTTCAGCACCAGCATGTATTTGTTTATATCTGTTTTCTTAATCAGCGATGGACTGGGGATCTGTCCAGGGTCAGCAGCCTTCATGACCCCACTTGAGGATAATTCATAAAAATTAATGGATGGATAAATGTGCTCTTAATGTAATGTACAGGTGCTGGTCATAAAATTAGAATATCATGAAAAAGTAGATTGATTTCAGTAATTCCATTTAAAAAGTGAAACTTGTATATTATATTCATACATTACATACAAACTCATATTTCAGATGTTTATTTTGTTTAATTTTGATGATTACAAATGACAACAAATGAAAATCTCAAATTCATCATATCAGAAAATTAGAATATTACTGAAGACCAATAAAAACAAAGGATTTATAGAAATGTTGGCCAACTGAAAAGTATGAACATGAAAAGTATGAGCATGTACAGCACTCAGTATTTAGTTGGGCCTCCTTTGGCCTGTATTACTGCAGCAATGCGGCGTGGCATGGAGTCGATCAGTCTGTGGCACTGCTCAGGTGTTATGATAGCCCAGGTTGCTCTAATAGTGGCTTTTAGCTCTTCTGAATTGTTGGGTCTGGTGTATTGCATCTTCTTCTTCACAATACCCCATAGATTTTCTATGGGGTTAAGGTCAGGAGAGTTTGCTGGCCAATTAAGAACAGGGATACCATGGTCCTTCAACCAGGTACTGGTAGCTTTGGCACTGTGTGCAGGTGCCAAGTCCTGTTGGAAAATGAAATCTGCATCTCCAAAAAGTTGGTCAGCTGCAGGAAGCATGAAGTGCTCTAAAACTTCCTGGTATGTGGCTGCGTTGACCCTGGACCTCAGAAAACACAATGGACCAACACCAGCAGATGACATGGCACCCCAAACCATCACTGACTGTGGAAACTTTACACTGGACTTCAAGCAACGTGGATGAAGTGCCTCTCTTCTTTTCCTCCAGACTCTGGGACCTTGATTTCCAAAGGAAATGCAAAATTTACTTTCATCAGAGAACATGACTTTGGACCACTCACCAGCAGTCCAGTCCTGTTTCTCTTTAGCCCAGGCAAGACGCTTCTGACGCTGTCTGTGGTTCAAGAGTGGCTTGACACAAGGAATGCGACAGCAGAAACCCATGTCTTTCATACGTCTGTGTGTGGTGGTTCTTGAAGCACTCACTCCAGCTGCAGTCCACTCTTTGTGAATCTCCCCCACATTTTTGAAGGGGTTTTGTTTCACAATCCTCTCCAGGGTGCGGTTATCTCTCTTGCTTGTACACTTTTTCCGACCACATCTTTTCCTTCCCTTCGCCTCTCTATTAATGTGCTTGGACACTGAGCTCTGTGAACAGCCAGCCTCTTTAGCGATGACCTTTTGTGTCTTGCCCTCCTTGTGCAAGGTGTCGATGGTCGTCTTTTGGACAACTGTCAAGTCAGCAGTCTTCCCCATGATTGTGTAGCCTATAGAACTAGACTGAAAGACCATTTAAAGGCTTTTGCAGGTGGTTTGAGTTAATTAGCTGATTAGAGTGTGGCACCAGGGGCCATCAATTTTGAACCTTTTCACAATATTCTAATTTTCTGATATGATGAATTTGAGATTTTCATTTGTTGTCATTTGTAATCATCAAAATTAAACAAAATAAACATCTGAAATATATGAGTTTGTATGTAATGTATGAATATAATATACAAGTTTCACTTTTTAAATGGAATTACTGAAATCAATCTACTTTTTCATGATATTCTAATTTTATGACCAGCACCTGTACATTTGTCTCCAAAATATTGATTTTATTTTATTTTCTATGACTTTTGTTAGAGATATATAGGATGTAAGGATAGATAAATACATCTCCATAATGATTCCTTATTGTTGCTTATTTTAGATTGTTTGTTACTAAGATAATTTTAAATAAAGATTTCAAAATAAAAAAGGGACATACCACGTGACAGACATGCCACGTGACATATCACGTTTTGTAGCCTTTTCTTTACTGTTTAATTAGTATTTTTAATGTTGAAAGTGTTCTTGGGTATTTTGAAAGGCGTTGTCAAATAAAATACGTTATTATCATTATAATTATTATGAAACGGTCGGTACAGAAAATAGTGTCACTAGCGCCCCCGTCAGTTCCGGAATGAAATGGTCCCATTTCCATATAAGGTATGAGACTGACAGCGGTCCGTCCCCGCCCCTTTCTGTTTGCTGCAGCGAAGTGTACTTCAAATAAAGGGTAATTGATTTGACTGAGCTGCAGCTTTCTGTTTCACCACTAGATGGAGAACTACATGACAAAAAGATGAATCAGGACCAGCACAGAGACAGAGCCTACAGCTGAGAGGGCTGATGGGAAATGTAGTCCAGCCGTTACCTTCTGCAGGTAGAGAACCAGGCCCTTCAGCATGGCGTAGAAGGTCTTCCAGCTCCTCTTCCCCCTCGGAGCTGAAACAGAAGAAGGTTTCAGGGTTTTTACTCTTCAGGATTCTTTGAAGGTGAAATGAGGAAGAGGAGGAGCTGTACTTCTCTTTCCGTCCGGATCAGCGTGGACCTTCCGGACCAGGAAGCCGCTCTTATAAAGCTCTCCGTCCGCCTGATGGGCCACGCCCACCAGAGGGTTTCCACCACTCCCGATCCGCTTCATGGTGTGGGAGGCGGAGTCTGTTCGGACATCTGCCAGCTCAGACATGGACTTCCTCAGCTCCTCTTCATCACTTCAAAACAACAGACCAGCGTTAGTGTGGCTGCTCTAGAGCCTTATCCATCCATCCATCATCCATCCATCCATCCATCATCCATCCATCCATCCATCAATCATCCATCCATCAATCATCCATCCATCAATAATCCATCCATCCATCATCCATCCATCAATCATCCATCAATCATCCATCCATCATCCATCAATCATCCATCCATCCATCCATCCATCAATCATCCATCCATCATCCATCAATCATCCATCCATCAATCATCCATCCTTCCATCCATCCATCAATCATCCATCCATCCATCCATCCATCAATCATCCATCCATCCATCCATCAATCATCCATCCATCATCCATCAATCATCCATCCATCCATCCATCAATCATCCATCCATCCATCCATCCATCCATCAATCATCCATCCATCCATCCATCAATCATCCATCCATCCATCAATCATCCATCCATCCATCAATCATCCATCCATCCATCCATCATCATCCATCCATCCATCAATCATCCATCCATCCACCATCCATCCATCCATCCATCAATCATCCATCCATCCATCCATCCATCCATCAATCATCCATCCATCCATCCATCCATCCATCCATCAATCATCCATCCATCCATCCATCATCCATCCATCCATCCATCAATCATCCATCCATCCATCCATCAATCATCCATCCATCCATCCATCCATCAATCATCCATCAATCATCCATCCATCAATCATCCATCCATCCATCCATCCATCAATCATCCATCCATCCATCCATCCATCCATCCATCAATCATCCATCCATCAATCATCCATCCATCCATCCATCCATCAATCATCCATCCATCCATCCATCAATCATCCATCCATCCATCCATCCATCCATCAATCATCCATCCATCCATCCATCAATCATCCATCCATCAATCATCCATCCATCCATCAATCATCCATCCATCCATCAATCATCCATCCATCCATCCATCAATCATCCATCCATCCATCCATCCATCCATCCATCAATCATCCATCCATCCATCCATCCATCCATCATCCATCCATCCATCCATCAATCATCCATCCATCCATCCATCCATCCATCCATCAATCATCCATCCATCCATCAATCATCCATCCGTCCATCAATCATCCATCCATCCATCCATCAATCATCCATCCATCCATCCATCAATCATCCATCCATCCATCAATCATCCATCCATCCATCCATCAATCATCCATCCATCACTCATCCATCCATCCATCAATCATCCATCCATCCATCATCCATCCATCATCCATCAATCATCCATCCATCCATCCATCCATTAATCATCCATCCATCCATCCATCAATCATCCATCCATCCATCCATCCATCAATCATCCATCCATCAATCATCCATCCATCAATCCATCCATCAATCATCCATCCATCCATCAATCATCCATCCATCCATCAATCATCCATCCATCCATCCATCAATCATCCATCCATCCATCCATCCATCCATCCATCATTCATCCATCCATCATTCATCCATCCATCATCTATCATCCATCCATCCATCATCCATCCATCATTCATCCATCCATCATCTATCATCCATCCATCATCTATCATCCATCCATCCATCCATCATTCATCCATCATCCATCCATCATCCATCCATCATCCATCATCCACCCATCATTCATCCATCAATCCATTCATCCATCATCATCCATCCATCCATCCATCCATCCATCAATCATCCATCCATCCATCCATCCATCATTCATCCATCCATCCATCCATCATTCATCCATCCATCATCTATCATCCATCCATCCATCATCCATCCATCATTCATCCATCCATCATCTATCATCCATCCATCATCTATCATCCATCCATCCATCCATCCATCATTCATCCATCATCCATCCATCATCCATCCATCATCCATCCATCATCCATCATCCACCCATCATTCATCCATCAATCCATTCATCCATCATCATCCATCCATCCATTATCCATTCATCCATCATTCATCCACCATCCATCCATCCATCCATCATCCATCCATCATTCATCCATCATTCATCCATCCATCCATCCATCCATCAAATCTTCCATTCATCCATCCATCCATCCATCATCTATCATCCATCCATCCATCCATCCATCATTCATCCATCCATCCATCCATCATTCATCCATCCATCATCTATCATCCATCCATCCATCATCCATCCATCATTCATCCATCCATCATCTATCATCCATCCATCATCTATCATCCATCCATCCATCCATCATCCATCATCTATCATCCATCATCCATCCATCATTCATCCATCCATCATCTAGCATCCATCCATCCATCATCCATCCATCATTCATCCATCCATCATCTATCATCCATCCATCATCTATCATCCATCCATCCATCATCCATTCATCCATCCATCCATCATCCATCTTCTCGATGTTTCAGCTCTGTGATGTAGATGATGTCACCACCAGCAAACAGACGACTGTAGAGGACAGAAGCTGAACACAAACATGCAGTAATGGGTGTTGGGATGCTGACCTGTAATTACAGCGAGCTGAGAAGCAGGAAGTTGCCACGGCAACAAAGGCCTAAATAGCAGCGTCAGGGTATAATGAGTACACAGTGGACATGTTTACATGCGTGTTGAACACTCACATGGTCCACTGCAGCTTCTCGTTCTTGATGGAGCTGTACAGAGTCTGCAGAGAAACAGCAGAGACGGCGTGAGAGTCTGCAGAGGAGGCATGGCTGCAGGTTCACACTGTAGGACTAGAACAGCTGAGTCATCCCGTCGGAACATAGAAACAAGTCAGACGTGGCTTCATCATGTCTGTTTTCACTGCTTCTTAAAACTCTTTCCATAAATGTCCCCAGAGCGCCCCCTGCTGAGGGACACATGCTACATTCTAACAGCTTTTTATACCAGAAGGCTCTGATTAGTGATACATTTGACAGATTCTGGATAAAATGGACCTGATGATGTGTTAGAAGAAAATACTGACTAAAGTCAGCCAGAAGGAGGAAGCTAACGGCGAATTTGGACTAGTTCAAAGAAGGAGGGACGTGGCTAATTCCTGCTGAGAGACAGATTAAATAAACCAGCTGAGCTGATGTCTTAGACAACTTTTATTTCATGTAGTGCAGCTTTCATGACATTTCCATCCATAAAGTGCAGCAGTGATCAAATGCCAACAGTGTGGGAGAAAAAACATGGTTCAAAAAGCGCTTTGATATGGAAGTTCAGAGCTTTAATATATTTGGTACAAATATGCAGTATTTTTGAAAAAATGGAAATCTAGATAAGTAGTTTTTTCTTAAAATAAGTGCATTTGTTCTTGGAATAAGGAGGTAAAACAGACATTTTGCCAACGGAAAAAGACAGTTTCTTGACAATGGCGCTTCTGGGCCCTTTGGACCAGTGAGGTGGTAGTCTACGATCGCCCGTATGCCTCCCCACATCCTCCTGGTGTTGCTGTCATCATGCGGCTGTGGTTCTCATCTGATATAGATGAATAGTTCCAAGTTAGGTTTAAACCTGGAGGACATCTAAGATATAAAAAGGTTTCAGAAATAAAGGCAGCAAGATGGAGACCACAGCCTTCAAATGGGGAGTCAGACTGAGAAGGTCAACAAAGGACCCACCGGTGGAACAGTTAGGAGGCGATAAAATCAATAAAGACCAAAAATTAAGAAATATCCAAAATTTAAGGGAAGAAGAAGCTGAAGTGAAGCAGCATCAGAGCGACTGAAGGGAAACTGATTTAAAACTGGACCCAAAACCTTCAACTGAATGGAAGCTCGTCATCAACGCAGGTCGGACTTTTTCAGTGTTTGGTTAGAAAAAATGTTTTAAACACAAAGAATTCTGAGTAGAAAAGCATCATTTCCTAATATTTTTTTTTGCAGGATAAACGGAAACGGGTAAGAAGCAGGGATGGATTTTCTGCCAATGGGTCAATGAAGGGCAGAACCTTAAGCAGCACCTCCTACACACCGCCACACGGTGTTAATACAGAGCAGCATGGCTGCTGAAGCACGGCGGCGGCCAATTTTAGCCGTTTATTCAGCAACATGGCGGTGAAAACCTGACCAGGGCACAGATGTAGACCAGTGGATCTGTGTTAGCTATTGTCGAACATCCTGACCTAAAATGTTCTCTGAGGTTTAAATATTGGTTCCAGTAGCCGGCGCTGCGCTCTGATGACATCTCCAGCATCTGAGCTGCATTTCCATTCAGACTGGAAGTCAATCTTTCCTCTGCTTCCTTTCTATCCTCCAGAGTTCAAGATTTTCATTTCACCAGGATCCCATCCAGGACAGGTCGTCACCCTGAGCTGAAGGACGAAGTAGCTCCTCAGGGAGGAACAAGAGAACAAAGACAACAGAGGATGATGGTGGAGGAGGAACCTAACCTAGAGACCTTGGAGAGTCAGAGCATGAACACCCAGCCTGCAGCAGGTAAGGAAAAACTCACCAGATCTCAGTTAAACAGAAGAACTTCCTTAAAACTAAAATCTTAGCTGTCAGCTGGGTTGGTGTTGATGGACGCTGCGTCCATGTCGGGCAGGGCCAACCAAGGGCCAACCAAGGGCCAACCAAGGACCAACCGAGGGCCAACCAAGGACCAGCCAAGGGCCAACCAAGGACCAGCCAAGGGCCAACCAAGGACCAGCCAAGGGCCAACCAAGGACCTGCCAAGGGCCAACCAAGGACCAACCGAGGGCCAACCAAGGACCAGCCAAGGGCCAACCAAGGACCAGCCAAGGGCCAACCAAGGACCTGCCAAGGGCCAACCAAGGACCCGCCAAGGGCCAACCAAGGGCCAACCAAGGACCTGCCAAGGGCCAACCAAGGGCCAACCAAGGACCAAGCAAGGGCCAACCAAGGACCTGCCAAGGGCCAACCAAGGACCCGCCAAGGACCAACCAAAGAATTGCCAAGGGCCAACCAAGGACCCGCCAAGGGCCAACCAAAGACTTGCCAAGGGCCAACCAAGGACCCGCCAAGGGCCAACCAAGGACCCACCAAGGGGCCAACCAAGGACCCGCCAAGGGCCAACCAAGGACCCGCCAAGGGCCAACCAAGAACCTGCCAAGGACCAACCAAGGGCCAACCAAGGACCTGCCAAGGGCCTAACCAAGGACCCGCCAAGGGCCAACCAAGGACCAACCAAGGACCCGCCAAGGGCCAACCAAGGACCCACCAAGGACCAACCAAGGACCCGCCAAGGGCCAACCAAGGACCAACCAAGGACCTGCCAAGGACCTGCCAAGGGCCAACCAAGGGCCAACTAAGGACCTGCCAAGGGCCTAACCAAGGGCCAACCAAGGACCAACCAAGGACCCGCCAAGGGCCAACCAAGGACCAACCAAGGACCTGCCAAGGGCCAACCAAGGACCAGCCCAGGACCTGCCAAGGGCCAACCAAGGACCAACCAAGGACCTGCCAAGGACCTGCCAAGGGCCAACCAAGGGCCAACTAAGGACCTGCCAAGGGCCTAACCAAGGACCCGCCAAGGGCCAACCAAGGACCAACCAAGGACCCGCCAAGGGCCAACCAAGGACCAACCAAGGACCAGCCAAGGACCTGCCAAGGGCCAACCAAGGACCTGCCAAGGGCCAACCAAGGACCAGCCAAGGGCCAGCCAAGGACCCACCAAGGACCTGCAGAGGGCCAACCAAGGACCAGCCAAGGGCCAGCCAAGGACCCACCAAGGGCCAGCCAAGGACCCGCCAAGGACCAGCCAAGGACCTGCCAAGGGCCAGCCAAGGACCTGCCAAGGACCCGCCAAGGACCCGCCAAGGGCCAACCAAGGGCCAGCCAAGGACCCGCCAAGGGCCAGCCAAGGACCCACCAAGGGCCAGCCAAGGACCCACCAAGGGCCAACCAAGGACCCAACAAGGACCCGCCAAGGGCCAGCCAAGGACCCAACAAGGACCTGCCAAGGGCCAGCCAAGGACCCAACAAGGACCTGCCAAGGGCCAGCCAAGGACCCAACAAGGACCTGCCAAGGGCCAGCCAAGGGCCGACCAGGGACCAGCCAAGGGCCAACCAAGGACCAGCCAAGGGCCAACCAAGGACCAGCCAAGGGCCAACCAAGGACCAGCCAAGGGCCAACCAAGGACCCGCCAAGGGCCAACCAAGGACCTGCCAAGGGCCAACCAAGGACCCGCCAAGGGCCAACCAAGGACCCGCCAAGGACCAACCAAGGGCCAACCAAGGACCTGCCAAGGGCCAACCAAGGGCCAACCAAGGACCTGCCAAGGGCCAACCAAGGGCCAACCAAGGACCTGCCAAGGGCCAACTAAGGACCTGCCAAGGACCTGCCAAGGACCAGCCAAGGACCAGCCAAGGACCAGCCAAGGACCTGCAAAGGACCTGCCAAGGGCCAACCAAGGGCCAACCAAGGGCCAACCAAGGACCTGCCAAGGACCTGCCAAGGGCCTAACCAAGGACCCGCCAAGGGCCAACCAAGGACCCGCCAAGGGCCAACCAAGGACCCACCAAGGGCCAACCAAGGACCCGCCAAGGACCAACCAAGGACCCGCCAAGGGCCAACCAAGGACCCGCCAAGGACCAACCAAGGACCTGCCAAGGACCTGCCAAGGGCCAACCAAGGGCCAACCAAGGACCTGCCAAGGGCCTAACCAAGGGCCAACCAAGGACCCGCCAAGGACCAACCAAGCACCCGCCAAGGGCCTGCCAAGGACCCAACAAGGACCCGCCAAGGGCCAGCCAAGGACCCAACAAGGACCTGCCAAGGGCCAGCCAAGGACCCAACAAGGACCCACCAAGGGCCAACCAAGGACCCAACAAGGGCCAACCAAGGGCCAACCAAGGACCTGCCAAGGGCCTAACCAAGGACCCGCCAAGGGCCAACCAAGGACCCGCCAAGGGCCAACCAAGGACCCGCCAAGGACCAACCAAGGACCTGCCAAGGGCCAACCAAGGACCAGCCAAGGACCTGCCAAGGGCCAACCAAGGACCCAACAAGGACCTGCCAAGGGCCAGCCAAGGACCCAACAAGGACCCACCAAGGGCCAACCAAGGACCCAACAAGGGCCAACCAAGGGCCAACCAAGGACCTGCCAAGGGCCTAACCAAGGACCCGCCAAGGGCCAGCCAAGGACCCGCCAAGGACCAGCCAAGGACCTGCCAAGGACCAGCCAAGGACCTGCCAAGGACCCGCCAAGGACCCGCCAAGGGCCAACCAAGGGCCAGCCAAGGACCCGCCAAGGGCCAGCCAAGGACCCAACAAGGACCCGCCAAGGACCAGCCAAGGGCCAACCAAGGACCAGCCAAGGGCCAACCAAGGACCAGCCAAGGGCCAACCAAGGACCAGCCAAGGACCTGCCAAGGACCTGCCAAGGACCCACCAAGGGCCAACCAAGGACCAACCAAGGACCAACAAGGACCCAACAAGGACCCGCCAAGGGCCAACCAAGGACCCGCCAAGGGCCAGCCAAGGACCCAACAAGGACCTGCAAAGGGCCAACCAAGGACCCACCAAGGGCCAGCCAAGGACCCACCAAGGGCCAGCCAAGGACCCAACAAGGACCTGCCAAGGACCAGCCAAGGAAAGTTGGGACATTTTGAATGGCTGCTGCTGTAGAGGGAGGCAGGAAGTGAGCTGGTACCTGTGAGACGAGGCCTCCAGGTACCAGACTGCAGCAGTAGATCTGATGAAGCTCCAGGATCAGAGGACCCAACATGTTAGGGCGAGTGGAGGTCTAGCGGTTAGAGTATAGAGCTTGAAATCTAGAGGTTTTGAGTTTGAGCCCCACTCCCACAGCCTGCCACTCTGAGCAAGGCACTTAACCTCACCCTGCTCCCCGGGCGCAGCACAATGGCAGCCCACGGCTCCCCAAGGGGAGGGAATTTCGTTGCTCTGTACCTGTGAGAGTAGAATGACAATAAAAAATGGTCCAACATTAAGGTTTTCCAAGCGGAGTGGCGGACGGCAGGAAACCCCAACCAGCTCCGACTGCACCGACATCCTGATCCCAAAAGTTATTCTAATTTTCACATCGTCTTCCAGGTCATGCAACCGTTTGTTATCAGATTGGGTTTTGAATGAAGGCTTTCAGCTTAGAGGGCAGATAGATCAGACTTTATCAGGTTAAAGTGCTTCTACTCTAACTTAAAGACATGTTGATCCTCTGTGGAGCTGAATGACTTCAGATCTTTTCATCATCATCTCAGACACCGCCCCCTGCTGGACACCATGCAGATTTAAAAGTCAGACAGGTGCAGCTTGTCAGCGTCCAACAACCTTCTCCCTCAGCAGCTGCTCTGCTGCAGCTTTTACTTCTGGACACGTCGTGTTAATCTTCTGTCAGAAACATTTACTGCATGTTTTCAGAAACATAAAAATTAATAAACTATTAAAGTCTGTTATTTTCAGGATTCAGAAACCTGCAGAGCATCAGAGAATCTCTACCTTCTTCTTGCGGCTGTGCGGGTGCTGCTGTCTGTCCTGACTTTCCCCCAGGAGGTCCGGGAAGGCCAGCGGCTTCAGGGAGCGGGATCTCGGAGCTCTGGGATACCTAAAGTCGGACTCCCTGGAGTCCCGCCCACTCCGGACCGAACACAGCGACCGCGAACGGTTCCGGCCCGAAGAGTTGATGCTGTTGACTCCGATCATCGTTGGCCTGTCAGTTTACCAAGAGTCTGAGTGAAAGGCTGCGGTTTGAAGGTCCGACAGAGGGAAGCCCAGAACCGGTTCTGGATGAGGCTGGCTGATCCGGGCCTGATGCAGGATGGATCCACCTGTTTTTACCGCAGCCGTTCCTCCGGTTCCTGCAGATGGACTCGATCCGGCATCCTCTAGCAGATAAACCCTAAACTTCTGTTTCCAGACTAACTTCAGATCTGGTCGGTTGGGATTAGATTAAGACTTTTCCAAAGGACCAAATATTTCCAAGAAGATTCTTAATTAGTGAAGAAAACTAAAGATTTTGGAAAAAAATGATTGATTTAATTTCCCAGATTTTACCTCCAAAATCAGGGAAAAATGTTAAAGTCTTATAAATTTATGCAGAAATGATGAATAATTAAAAATTTTCTGCACAAACATTCAGATATTTTCCCTTAGAGGTTTTTATCCCTTTAAGTTTAGTGATTTTTAAAGAAGCGACGACTGAATCTGACTTTGGGAAGGAGCTGAAAGTGATGTATGTCTGCCTCCTCCTCATCCTCCTCTTCCTCACGTCTCCCTAAACAAACCCAGGCTCCAAACGTTCCCGGCGTTCCGTTTCAGGCGGCGATCCGTGGGCTGCGACGCCTCCTTCATCCATGTCCAGACAAAAATCTAAGCAACGAATGTGAGCGGCTGCTGCTCCCGACGCAGCGCCGAGGAGAATCCCTGGACTGCAAATAAATCAGTGACGGAGGAGACGCATCAGCTGCAACCAAAAAGGAGAAGAAGAAGAAAGAGAGGAGAGCAGGAGGCTGGGGCGAGCGAGCACACCCACACAGTCAGAGAGAGAGGAGGGATGAAGGTGGGGAGGCAGAGGAGCAAAGTTTCTCCTCATCCACCCTAAATCAGACTCCCTCCTTCCTCTTCCTCAGCTGTTGATCTCCTCCTCCTCCTCTGCCTGATGAGATCCTCCTCCTGAAGGAGAATCCCTGCGTCTGGACCAGGTAAGCTCAGTCCTCCTCCTCTTCCTCAGACTGAACTGTTGAGGACTGTTCCCCCTCCTCTTCCTCCCCCTCCTCCCCCTGCTGTCTCTCCTCTCTCTCGCAATGCGTATTTTCTCTTGGCTGCAGCAGCCAATCAGAGAGCAGAGAGGGGAGCTAAGTCCCGCCCCCCAGGCCTTCCTTGGGGCTGTCAGTCATGAGCAGAATGTAGATGAATCTGAGAGGAAGAGCAGCAGGACATAAAACAATCAGCTGCTGATCAGATTAGAGATTATTATAGATCATAGATTATAGATCATTATCCCTCATTATTCAATAAAACCTAAATTTCTCAGTTTTATTCTAATATTTAAATTCAAACATTGTTTAATAAGTTGTCATCAGCATCATGACTGAGCTGGAGGGTTTAGTTAAACCCAACATGTTTCCATACAGACTATAAATCTCCAGCCCCCCCACCCCTGAGATTGTCTTTAACAATTATAAAACAGTCGGTCAACCTGGCCACTAGGTGGCGCCTCTAGTGGGAACACAGGCCCTTCACGGGTCCTCCTGACTGTCACTACCACCGATCTCTATTAATCTACTGGATAGCTGATAGGCTGTTGGTAGAACACGATGCTGTGAAGTCATCAGCCACCATATTGGTACTCCCTCTTTACAATAAAAAAGTAGTGAGAAGTTCAGCATCCGTTTTTTCCTGCTTTGTGTGTCAGCTGTCACGGTTGCTAAGCGATAGAGCGTACGGGTGGTGAAAGCCGGGGAGGCTGGACCTGTTTGAATCCACATCGAAACTCTTCCGGTTTCCTTTTTTTCAAACAGACTGGGTCCTCGGAGGACGCAGCTTCTGGGATCGAACACATCCAGTGTCTGTTTTCCTGACTGTTGCTACCCGATCCGTCCCGGAAGCCCGATCCATCCCGGAAGTCTGATCCGTCCCGGAAGCCTGTTCCGTCCCGGCAGCCCGATCCGTCCCGGAAGTCTGATCCGTCCCGGAAGCCCGATCCGTCCCAGAAGCCCCATCCGTCCCGGAAGTCTGATCCGTCCCGGAAGACCGATCCGTCTCGGAAGTCTGATCCGTCCCGGAAGACCGATCCGTCTCGGAAGTCTGTTCCGTCCCGGAAGCCCAATCCGTCCCGGAAGCCCGATCCGTCCCGGAAGCCCAATCCGTCTCGGAAGTCTGATCTGTCCTGGACGACTGTTCCGTCCTGGCAGCCCTATTCGTCCCGGAAGACCGATCCGTCTGGGAAGTCTGATCTGTCCTGGACGACTGTTCCGTCCTGGCAGCCCTATTCGTCCCGGAAGACCGATCCGTCTGGGAAGTCTGATCTGTCCTGGACGACTGTTCCGTCCTGGCAGCCCTATTCGTCCCGGAAGACCGATCCATCTGGGAAGTCGGATCTGTCCTGGACGACTGTTCCGTCCCGGCAGCCCAATCCCTCCCAGAAGCCCGATCCGTCCCGGAAGACCGATCCGTCCCGGAAGACCGATCCGTCTCAGAAGTCTGATCTGTCCTGGACGACTGTTCCGTCCCGGCAGCAAGATCCGTCCCGGAAGCCCGATCTGTCCCGGAAGTCTGATCCGTCCCGGCAGCCCGATTCGTCCCGGAAGCCCAATCCGTCCCGGAAGCCCAATCCGTCCCGTCAGCCCAATCCGTCCCAGAAGCCCGATCCGTCCCGGACGACCGATCCGTCTCGGAAGTCTGATCTGTCCTGGACGACTGTTCCGTCCCGGCAGCAAGATCCGTCCCAGAAGCCCAATCTGTCCCGGCAGCAAGATCCGTCCCAGAAGCCCAATCTGTCCCGGAAGACCGATCCGTCCCGGAAGCCCGATCTGTCCCGGAAGCCTGATCCGTCCCGGAAGCCCGATCCGTACCATCAGCTCATCATCATCCAGATATACATCCAGGTCACCCTCTAATTTCATTTTTCCCCCTCCCAAAAAACTGTCAGCGTACTAAACTATAACGTGTTAAAGGTTAATAATCTATTTCCTGAGAAAATAAATGCATTAAAATCCTAATTTATCCCTCTGTTCCTGATCTGGACAGAAATGGGATGCTACGCTACTTCCAGGAGCTAACTTTATCAGCTTTGGATTAAAACATCAATCTAGTCTTTTTGAGTTTAATGTTTTCCTTTCATGTTAACATTATGCTATTTAGAGCGTAATCTAAAGAAAGAAACAACTAAATGCAGATAAACATGGTTTAATCAGATTTACTGCTCTGAGCAAGACCCATGATGACGTCAGAGACTCAAAAGGTCTCAGAAAAATCATAAAACATGTTTTAAAGATGAGTTTTGGCTTTATTTAGATAGTTAAGGATAGAAATAAGTTATTTTAGTTGCATAATGATATTATTTATGGAAACCTGGATGAATATCTGCTTACACAGAAATGAGCTGATGGTACGGATGGTAGCTTTCTACGTTCTGGTTTGGCTCCATGGGGCCTCCTGCTGGTGTGGACATGAAGCTGCAGCCCCTTCCTGAGGTGAAGATGACCAGCCCTGCTATAGAGAGCAGTGAACTTCATCCACCTCTTGCTCTCTGTTTACCCAGCGTAGATCACAGTCTGCAAACACTGCAGCGCTGCAGACAGGTGGGACAGCAGAGATCCGCCATCATGCATTCCATCCGATATCGCTTGGTGATACTTTGTCCATGAAAACGTTGGAGGAGGACGATTCAAGGAAACAACAGTGAATTTTAATGACAGTAATGAATTCAGCTGCAGCTTTTAGAAATGACTGGAGTTCTGCTCCATTACAGTTATTAAAGCCGGACTGAGCAGAAAGTGCAGAGTCAGAAGGAGACTTTAATCCCAGTTCCTCTGATATTCTTCCTGCATGGCTGCAGCCTGAGGCGGAGCTCTGACCGACTCATCTGATCCCAGCGGTTCCAGGTCACCACGCTTTAGACGGTTAGTCTGAAGGTTAGCTACGCATCAGTGGCTGTTTAAAGGAAAAAGTCGCTCATATTCAGAATCCAAACTTCTGAAAGTTCTTTAAATCTGAAATGATTCCATCCTGTTCAATAAATGATCAGTGTTTTTAATTCAGAGTAATTTCCATGTGAATGTGCTTTACTGGAGGCATCCATGTTTGTCAAAGAACACTACTGCCACCTACTGGTTAGTGACGTCACGGTGCGGTATCGGCTGTTGATCAAGTCCCAGTGCTGTATCTGGTGTTTGTCACAACGAGCTATTATCCAAGTCATCTTGAAAACATTCTTCTTCCAAATGTTGGCTACATATTACGGGTTTTTTCTCTGGCCAGAAGTTCGATGGCAAATCCTCCCTCTTCAAGTTGGCGATCCAACGACCAACCCGTCCGTGGAGGATCAGGAATCAGAAAGGTGGAATAACTCTTTTTTTTTCACTTTTACCCGATGTATTCCAGCATCCAGCTGCCATGCACGTGGGCATTGTCAGTTTCACTATAGCTCTGGGAAATTTCAATGGTGAAGTCCTCTGGAAATCTTCAATAATTGTTGTTGATTGCAGATGTGTCTAGTAGTTCCCATTGATTTAGCTTGGAAAGCGGGGAGAATGGCGCTAGGCTTACCGCACCGTGACGTCACTGCTGGAAGATGGCAGGAGGGAGGGGTTACTATATTTGGGCAAAAATGGCCACTCCCAGACTCTCAATGCAAATGAATGTTTTTATTTTTTACTGATTAACGCTAAACTTGTTAAATCACTGCGAACTTATTAGTTTTAGGTCTAAATAATGATCCATTGATTATTCCTGCTGACCAAACTTCTCCTTTATAAACAATGCTTTCTTATTGAATCTTTCCTGTAGCATCGATGACTGAGACGCCATCTGTCTTCACAGCTTCTATCAGCTGCATGAAGGAGGTTCCTGTGTTTCTCTACCAGGTTTAAAATCTGATTTAAATTGCTGCTCTGAATGAACCTCATGGACATGCAGTCCACCTGTTCCTGAAGCTCCTCCTCTCCTCCCTGGTCCTCCTGGAGCAGAGAGAAAATCCTCCCTGTTTATCTGGTGGATCTGTTCTGTTTAATTCCTCCTCCTCAGTCTGTCTGAGCTGCTGCCCACACACAGCCTGCTGCCGCACAGCCAGCCGCCGCACGCCGCAGGCTGGTGAAGGTCGCTCCGAGGCCCAGGTGGGGAGGCTGAGAAAGCCACCGACCCGGTCCGACCAGAACCGGTCCGGTTCATGCCCCTGCAGCCCAGGCCGTCAATGTGAGGTAGGCCTGTCCACCATGTCGGCCATTAGAACCAACGATCAGAATAAGTGACGTCCAGAAAAACCCTGCTGGAGGTTTTAGTTTAAAAATGGAGGAACAGGGTGGTTCAAATCCATTGAACTATTAAGAGGAGACTTCACACTCCCCAATACAGATTTTTCTCACATATTTACAACTAAGGGAGTTTGTAATAAAACACAGAAAGTGGACTAAAATCCTAGCCTGATAATCCTAGCTCTGACCAATGAAGAACTGACTGTGACGTATGAAGCGCGACAGGAAGCTGGTGGGGGAGGGGAAACAAACAGCCTGTCGGTAAAACAGCAAATACGTCTTTCTCAAAAATGAATGAACGTAGAGCCTCTTCCTGCTCACATTTCACTAGCTACGTTTACATGGACACAAATAATCGGATTGAAGGCCTGATCAGATCAAAAATGTTTCATGTAAACATGTCAGACTGAAGATTCTAATCCGATTCGGTCCGATCGGAAATAAATTTAATTCCGAAAGAGAGAGGTGGTTTTTGCCGATCGCCATTCTGATTGGCGTCCATGTAAACACCCATTCGGATCTAAAGAGTAAAATAATCTTCACTGCACATGTGTGCGACGTCAGCGTGACGTTTTTCCG
Source organism: Cyprinodon tularosa (assembly GCF_016077235.1). NCBI lineage: Eukaryota > Metazoa > Chordata > Actinopteri > Cyprinodontiformes > Cyprinodontidae > Cyprinodon > Cyprinodon tularosa. The sequence goes on from NW_024039379.1 coordinate 1,100,319, forward strand.
CCTTGTCAACAACAGGAAACCACCGGTCGCTCTCGCTCTCGCTGTGAACAACATGGCGGGAGGAGTCTAGGAATGCCGACTTATACACTCAAGTTCATTTAAAGCTGCAGGAAGCAGGAATTTATCCTCCTCCTCTTCCTCTTTTCTCTCTCCACAGCCCACTCGCTCTTCCACGCCGGTTCAATCGCTCATTCTCTACATTTTCTCTCGGACATTTCGCTGCCAAGCGCTTTTTTCCTCCTCTCTCCGTTTTTCTTTCCGCTCGCTCCGAGCGCATCGTTTGTCAGGCCTCCCAAAAACCAGACGCAGACAGAACTGCCAAGTTTGGCAGGAAGTTCTGCGCATGCTTAAAAGATTTAATCTGATCCAACGCTTGGTACATGTATACACACGTCATGATCGGATCATTTCATTTAGTGTCCATGTAAACGGAGATTTTGAATTTCCGATCAACCAAGGTTTGGATCGGATCGGAGAAATTTTGCGCATGTAAACGTAGCTAATGAAAACCCAAAGTCTGATCCTTCCAGAACTGATTCCAAAGCTGAGTCAGAAATCACCATCAGAGCCAGCGGTACTTCACACATGGCTATGCCGAGAGAGGGCCTCTGCAGACGGGCTGCCGTTAGCCCTGGCCGCTGCAGACGGGCTGCCGTTAGGCCTCTGCAGACGGGCTGCCGTTAGCCCTGGCCTCTGCAGACGGGCTGCCGTTAGCCCTGGCCTCTGCAGACGGGCTAACGTTAGCCCTGGCTGCCATTAGCCTCAGAGCTCCGCTGGTTGCCGCGGTCCTCTCAACTTCAGAAATAGTTTTTTTTTTTTTTATTACGCATTAAATCGGTAAATGGATCATATAGTGACGCTTTAAAGTATAATATTCTCGCCTCAAATGATCTTAAAATGTACTTTTATTGAACGACAGCAACAGTAAGAGAACTTTTAACTTTCAAAGGAGCGATCCACTGAAAGCTGCTGCTGCCGCACAGCTTTGTCGTCACGCCCTCAAAACCCCGCCCACTTTGCATCCAGACATTCAAAACACATCTCTGCGCTGTGATTGGCCCGCCAGATTTAGGGCCTGGGGCATCGAACGAGGCTAGGCCACTGCAGGCAGAAATGATTTTGGTTTACTAGGCTACTAAAATCCTAAAGCCCATAAAAATTCTTGATAAAATTGCAAACAGGCAGAGGGAATAAGAAAATGATCAGTCCTTTTTACAAACTATTTATATATATGGATCCAAACAAAACTCTACAGACCAAAGAAAAATGGGAAATGAATATAGATATGCAGCCAGAGGGATGGGAGGGAATACGCACTGAAGTGCATCAAGTCACTAATTCTAATACATGGAGAGAGTTCAGGTGGAAGGTAATAACAGGAATCTTTAGGAAACCAGCGGTCGTATCCAACATGGGGGCCGTTCACTCAGCTGGAGAAGCTGTGGCTCACACATTGGTAACAGTATATTTTAGACGTGCCCTAAATTGAGAAAAATGTGGGACGAGATATTTGAGGCACTTGGAAAAGTATTTCAGTATTTCTGCACCACCCATCCCTCAGTGAGGTCTAGAAACACAAGATCTATATCCAGCCATTCAGCAAAGATCCTGCTTCATGGCTGCACATCTGATTCTGACATTTGACCAATTAGATGAACCCTGATTGATAGATTACCTGCTGGAGATTAAGCTAAAAACAAAAGTTAAAAAGTCATGAAAGAAGCTAATAGAAAAGTTCAAACGTTAATAAGCTTAGTTAACAATTATATTTAGGTTTATAAACTAAAAAATGTCAGTGCCAGAATCAGCATTAAAGCCTCTAAGGTTATTTCAGAATAATAAAATGTTTTTCATGAATTTCTTCTAGAAGCACTTGGTGTTTCTTCTTATTACTTTGAAATTAATTTTTGCCATCAAAATATCCATTTTTTTTTAATGTTCAAAAGGTAATAAGGTCTTTTCCTGGATTCCAGTAACACTATTGGCTGAAATGTAGATTTTCAAAGTATTTCACTGAGCGCCCTATAAAGGGTTAATGGATTATTACCAAATGACATTACTGGAAGAGGAAAAAATACCTTCTACAAATATTACTGATTACTCTTAAATGCATCACAGTTAAACGGCTGAAGGTCGACCCGCCGACGTACAGGATGTTGATTGAAGGTCTGGGAAATCTACCATAAGGTACAAATAATTTATTGCCTTTAAAAAGACACATTTATTAATAGGTGGAAACCGCCTATAACCATACTAACGCAGTAAAAATCTCCTTTTTTGTAATTTTTTATAAATAAATTATACTTCTCCTTTATCTTTACTTTTATTATTATTATTATTATTTTTATTATTATTATTATTTTTATTTTATTTTATTCATCCATCTCCATTTGCGCTGCTTATTTTATTATTAACTATATTTATGTTTGTTAGTTACGCCTGTTTAACCATGTGACCTATTTTACCTTCAAACCGATGCTTTTACTTTGAAAGTTTTGTTCTTTTTTAAAGGAATAGTACACCCAAAACATGATTAGCCTTCATTTTCTACTCACCCCCATGCTGAACAACACTCTGGAGTACTTTTTTGATATCTCAAATGCATCTGGAGATCTGGGAGGCTTCTTGCTGTCTGCTGACATTCAAATAATGGAGGTCCATGGCGCCCGAGACAGAAAGGTCCATAAAAGTCCACAAAAACGTGTCAATATTCCTCCATACTGCTCGTCCAATGTAATCCAAGTGTCCTGAGTGGGTAGCATCCAGAATTTACTCGAAACGAAGTCATTTAGAATGTTTTTAGAGCATAAACAGTAGTGTATAGGATTTCCTAATAGCGCCCCCATGCGCGCTCACGATTCTACGGAAGCCGGCAGACCAAACCGGAAGAAAGTGCGCATTCAGCGTCTGGTCTGCCGATAATGCAAGCGTAGAAGAAGAAATGTGCTGTTTACCTGTGCAAAGAAAGAAACAACGAAAGAAAAATGTCTGAGGACTTCAGTGTTGAGGAAGAGCATGAGTTCTTTGCCGAGCTGAATGCGCTGGTTTGGTCTGCCGGCTTCCGTAGAATCGTGAGCGCGCATGGGGGCGCTATTAGGAAATCCTATACACTACTGTTTATGCTCTAAAAACATTCTAAATGACTTCGTTTCGAGTAAATTCTGGATGCTACCCACTCAGGACACTTGGATTACATTGGACGAGCAGTATGGAGGAATATTGACACGTTTTTGTGGACTTTTGTGGACCTTTCTGTCTCGGGCGCCATAGACCTCCATTATTTGAATGTCAGCAGACAGCAAGAAGCCTCCCAGATCTCCAGATGCATTTGAGATATCAAAAAAGTACTCCAGAGTTTTGTTCAGCATGGGGGTGAGTAGAAAATGAAGGCTAATCATGTTTTGGGTGTACTATTCCTTTAAGTCTACTGTAAGTGAAGAACAGCAGAGTGAGTGTGAGCTTGTATGTATATGTCTTTGTAAGTAAATAAAAATTAAGTGATGGAGGAACAGATCTGGGTCATCAGAACGAAAACGACCAAAAACAAAAACATTTCTAATTATTTCCAGGTTTTTAGGACATTTTTAATGTCAGAATATAACGACCTTTAGAAAGACGACGTTTATTGTTCATCTTTATAATACTTTAGTTTCTAAAAGTGTTTTTGATTCTTATTCTTTATTTTAGATATTACTGTTTAATTCTCCCATCAGACTAAAACCTGATGGGAACAATTTGGATTATTTGTAGAAAATCTAATAATTAGTTTTATAGAATTTTTTATTTTTCTCTCAGTTGGAATTTCTGCCTTAAATTTGTGAATTATTATTTAATTTTCAAGTTTTATGGAGGAGAATCTTTATTATATTGAGATTTCTGAAGATCAATCGATCTTTAATTTCCCAGAAAAATGAGGACATTTAACTTCCTGTACTTTGGGAACATGAGCATTAAAACGGATTTATGAAGAAGAGGACATTTCTGAATGTCTGCTGAATCCCTGCAGGTCAAACTGAAGCGTGAGACGTGCGAAGGTTGAAAAACCGTAACCTAACCCTCTGAGGCAGCGTGAAGAGCCACAGAGAGGAAGCTCCTGCAGAGACGCTTCCGCTTTACGGGGACGTCTGTGGACGGCGAGGGCGATGTCCGTTTGGCGGGACATGGCGGGGAACGTGAGGACGGCGTGACGGAGTCCTACCTTCAGCAGATCTTTGGGGAAGTCTTTCCCGTCGTTGAGTCCCTCCAGGTTGGAGATGAACTGACTGCAGGACATCCTCTTCCCCACGTTCTGCACAGACAGATGGACTCAGAGGTCAAAGGTCACCAGACTGGCTTACCTGCTGCCTACAGGAGCAGCTCTGCTGCTGAAGGCAGAGGAGACCTTCAGGGCTGCTGCTGTTTGTGTTCAGGCTGGTTGTTACCATGGCAACGCTACTCACATCCTTAAACAGGTGACAGAGCTGAATAGTTTGATCCAAACAGAAAGTTTGAAATTGGAAAACATCAAGTTTCTAAAACTGATCATCAGCAAAGATCATTTCTCACTTTTCATTGATTCAAAAACAAAAAAGAAACAATCACTGAAAATATAATTCTGGTTTTAAACGTCTAAAGAATCGGTTTTAACAAACATGATGGAGAACAGCAAGACTGTGACCAAATATGGAGTTCCTGTTTGAATCTCAGCCAATCAGAAGATCAGAGACTGAGGAAGAGGAGCAGACTCACGTTCCCATGAAGGTCTGTGTTCAGCAGCATGACGGCACAGGTCAGGGTGTGGACGCTGTCTGAGAGACAGAGACAGAGACAGACAGGTCAGGGTGTGGACGCTGTCTGAGAGACAGAGACAGAGACAGACAGGTCAGGGTGTGGACGCTGTCTGAGAGACAGAGACAGACAGGTCAGGGTGTGGACGCTGTCTGAGAGACAGAGACAGACAGGTCAGGGTGTGGACGCTGTCTGAGAGACAGAGACAGAGACAGACAGGTCAGGGTGTGGACGCTGTCTGAGAGACAGAGACAGACAGGTCAGGGTGTGGACGCTGTCTGAGAGACAGAGACAGAGACAGACAGGTCAGGGTGTGGACGCTGTCTGAGAGACAGAGACAGAGACAGACAGGTCAGGGTGTGGACGCTGTCTGAGAGACAGAGACAGACAGGTCAGGGTGTGGACGCTGTCTGAGAGACAGAGACAGACAGGTCAGGGTGTGGACGCTGTCTGAGAGACAGAGACAGAGACAGACAGGTCAGGGTGTGGACGCTGTCTGAGAGACAGAGACAGAGACAGACAGGTCAGGGTGTGGACGCTGTCTGAGAGACAGAGACAGAGACAGACAGGTCAGGGTGTGGACGCTGTCTGAGGGACAGAGACAGAGACAGACAGGTCAGGATGTGGACGCTGTCTGAGAGACAGAGACAGACAGGTCAGGGTGTGGACGCTGTCTGAGGGACAGAGACAGAGACAGACAGGTCAGGGTGTGGACGCTGTCTGAGAGACAGAGACAGAGACAGACAGGTCAGGGTGTGGACGCTGTCTGAGAGACAGAGACAGACAGGTCAGGGTGTGGACGCTGTCTGAGAGACAGAGACAGAGACAGACAGGTCAGGGTGTGGACGCTGTCTGAGAGACAGAGACAGAGACAGACAGGTCAGGGTGTGGACGCTGTCTGAGGGACAGAGACAGAGACAGACAGGTCAGGGTGTGGACGCTGTCTGAGAGACAGAGACAGAGACAGACAGGTCAGGGTGTGGACGCTGTCTGAGGGACAGAGACAGACAGGTCAGGGTGTGGACGCTGTCTGAGAGACAGAGACAGAGACAGACAGGTCAGGGTGTGGACGCTGTCTGAGAGACAGAGACAGACAGGTCAGGGTGTGGACGCTGTCTGAGAGACAGAGACAGACAGGTCAGGGTGTGGACGCTGTCTGAGAGACAGAGACAGAGACAGACAGGTCAGGGTGTGGACGCTGTCTGAGAGACAGAGACAGACAGGTCAGGGTGTGGACGCTGTCTGAGAGACAGAGACAGAGACAGACAGGTCAGGGTGTGGACGCTGTCTGAGAGACAGAGACAGAGACAGACAGGTCAGGGTGTGGACGCTGTCTGAGAGACAGAGACAGACAGGTCAGGGTGTGGACGCTGTCTGAGAGACAGAGACAGACAGGTCAGGGTGTGGACGCTGTCTGAGAGACAGAGACAGAGACAGACAGGTCAGGGTGTGGACGCTGTCTGAGAGACAGAGACAGAGACAGACAGGTCAGGGTGTGGACGCTGTCTGAGAGACAGAGACAGAGACAGACAGGTCAGGGTGTGGACGCTGTCTGAGGGACAGAGACAGAGACAGACAGGTCAGGATGTGGACGCTGTCTGAGAGACAGAGACAGACAGGTCAGGGTGTGGACGCTGTCTGAGGGACAGAGACAGAGACAGACAGGTCAGGGTGTGGACGCTGTCTGAGAGACAGAGACAGAGACAGACAGGTCAGGGTGTGGACGCTGTCTGAGAGACAGAGACAGACAGGTCAGGGTGTGGACGCTGTCTGAGAGACAGAGACAGAGACAGACAGGTCAGGGTGTGGACGCTGTCTGAGAGACAGAGACAGAGACAGACAGGTCAGGGTGTGGACGCTGTCTGAGGGACAGAGACAGAGACAGACAGGTCAGGGTGTGGACGCTGTCTGAGAGACAGAGACAGAGACAGACAGGTCAGGGTGTGGACGCTGTCTGAGGGACAGAGACAGACAGGTCAGGGTGTGGACGCTGTCTGAGAGACAGAGACAGAGACAGACAGGTCAAGGTGTGGACGCTGTCTGAGAGACAGAGACAGGGACAGACAGGTCAAGGTGTGGACGCTGTCTGAGAGACAGAGACAGACAGGTCAGGGTGTGGACGCTGTCTGAGAGACAGAGACAGGGACAGACAGGTCAAGGTGTGGACGCTGTCTGAGAGACAGAGACAGAGACAGACAGGTCAGGGTGTGGACGCTGTCTGAGAGACAGAGACAGACAGGTCAGGGTGTGGACGCTGTCTGAGAGACAGAGACAGAGACAGACAGGTCAGGGTGTGGACGCTGTCTGAGAGACAGAGACAGACAGGTCCGGGTGTGGACGCTGTCTGAGAGAGTGAAGGATGAACGGGTGATGGGCAGGTAATTGACGGGTGATGGACGGGTGATTGAAGTGTGACGGAAGGGTGATGGACGGGTGATTGACGGGTGATTGACGGGTGATGGACAGGTGATGGACAGGTGATGGACAGGTGATGGACGGGTGATGGACGGGTGATGGACAGGTGATGGACGGGTGATTGACGGGTGATTGACGGGTGATGGACGGGTGATGGACGGTAAATGGGTGATGAACAGGTGATGGACAGGTGATTAACGGGTGATGGATGGTAAATGGGTGATGAACGGGTGATGGACGGGTGATGGACAGGTGATGGACGGGTGATGGACAGGTGATGGACGGGTGATTGAAGGGTGACGGAAGGGTGATTGACGGGTGATGGACGGTAAATGGGTGATGAACGGGTGATGGACGGGTGATTGAAGGGTGACGGAAGGGTGATGGACGGTAAATGGGTGATGAACAGGTGATGGACAGGTGATTAACGGGTGATGGATGGTAAATGGGTGATGAACGGGTGATGGACGGGTGATTGAAGGGTGACGGAAGGGTGATTGACGGGTGATTGACGGGTGATGGACGGGTGATGGACGGTAAATGGGTGATGAACAGGTGATGGACAGGTGATTAACGGGTGATGGATGGTAAATGGGTGATGAACGGGTGATGGACGGGTGATTGAAGGGTGACGGAAGGGTGATGGACGGGTGATGGACAGGTGATGGACGGGTGATTGACGGGTGATGGACAGGTGATGGACGGGTGATTGACGGGTGATGGAAGGGTGATTGACGGGTGATGGACGGGTGATGGACGGTAAATGGGTGATGAACGGGTGATGGACAGGTGATTGACGGGTGATGGACAGGTGATTGACGGGTGATGGAAGGGTGATTGACGGGTGATGGACGGGTGATTGACGGGTGATGGACGGGTGATGGAAGGGTGATTGGCGGGTGATGGACGGGTGATGGAAGGGTGATTGACGGGTGATGGACGGGTGATTGACGGGTGATGGAAGGGTGATGGACGGGTGATGGACGGGTGATTGATGGGTGATGGACGGGTGATGGACAGGTGATGGACGGGTGATTGACGGGTGATGGAAGGGTGATTGACGGGTGATGGACGGGTGATGGATGGTAAATGGGTGATGAACGGGTGATGGACAGGTGATTGACGGGTGATGGAAGGGTGATTGACGGGTGATGGACGGGTGATTGACGGGTGATGGACGGGTGATTGACGGGTGATGGACGGGTGATGGACAGTACCTTCAGTGGACGGGCTCTCAGGGTTGCACTGCCTGTACCTCCTGGAGAAATGAGCGAGGACTCTCTCTCTCTCCTGGGTTTCTCCCATCAGAGCGAAGTGGGTCAGAAACTTCCTGAAGGAGAAAAACATTTCAGCCCCATGAGTCCAACAGAACCTCTGGATCAGAACCAATCAGCAGCGGGAAACTGGGTGCAAACTGTCCACTGGTTCAGGCAGATTAATGACACCCGCTCACACCGACCGGAGGTCACTAACATCAGCGTTGCTTTGGCGTCTAAGTTTGGATTTTCTCTGGTCCCTGATCTACCACGGAGGGCCAGGCTAGACATTTTTTTCTTATTTTTAGAATAAATTTGTAATATTACAAGAACAAAGTCGTAATATTTCAAGAATGAAGTCATCAAACCAAAACCTGTTTCAGAAAGAAAGCTTGGAGCTCCGCCCAGCAGATGATGTCAGACCAGCTCCACCAATCAGCAACCAGAGTCCACTTTGACATCCTGCCCAGTTTGATGCTGCTGCTAAAAGATACTTTATTAAAATCGTTTTATGACTTTATTCTCGTAATAGAAAAATAAATCTCTAGCCCTACTGATCGGACCAGTGATGACCTGTGCTGTGAATTGGTGCTTTATCAGAAACTGAACGGTTCACTGATTCAGGGAGTCACATGTTCACCGATTCACTGGTTTCCTTATTCAATGGATCACTTCTACACTCACATCCTCATTATGAGGTTTCAGTGATTTTTAGCAAAATGTTCTACAGTGAAAAGCTTTGATGTTTGATCCAAACGGTTCTAATTAACCAGATGAAGGTGAATCAACATTTCAGAGGTTTTTACTCTAGAACCTAAAACAGTCCTTCCTGTTTAAACCCAGCAGTCACCGGGTCCAGAACCAGAGTCCAGAACTGACCTTAATGCCTGCTCGATGTTCATACCACTGAAGTTAAAGTGACTGAGATATTCCTGCGCCACCAACTGGCTGAAGTCGTTACTGCAGAATAAAGAGAGAAATTAGTTTTTCTGTTAGTTTCAGCTCCTCCTTATTCCGACGTTTGGAGGCACAAACTTACTTCTTGCTGAGGTGTCGCGCCACATCGGACTTCCTGAAGCCATCCAGGTTGTAGAGCCGCTTGGCCAGACGTTTGGCTGCCAGCAGGTCCGGCTTCAAGCCATTGGTCAGGACCTCGTCGCTTCCGCCCAGCGCCAGGCGCTCCGCCACGTCGGCCTGGGGGTACAGCAGCTCGGGGGGACGGTTCCCAGGACGCTCCCTGAGGACATGAGAAGTCTTTATTTGAGCTCTGGGACTTTATTTCCAAACATCCTCTTCCTGTTCTGGTCCGAGTCCCTGATGTCCAGTCAGCTTTTTTAGTACAAGTTTGTCTGCAGAGAATAAACTTTGGTTTGCTGCATAGAAACATGAGGAGTCTCTAACTGACAAGCTTTGGATGGATGCTGAGGTTCTAATCGTTCCTGGGACACAGGGAAGGGACGCTGTCCTTTACTGGGCAACATGTCACCCAGTCACTGTCAGAGCTCCACGCCATTCTCTCCACTCTGCGTGGTCGCCTTGTCCATCATCCCTTCACTCAGAGGGAACTACTGCTGGATGGAGCCAGTCTCCAGTACAGTTATAAATGGCCGCCATGTTTATTGTGAGAGGATGTTTTTTTTAATTATGCATTTAATCTGTAAATGGACCATATAGTGATGCTTTAAAGTATAATATTCTTGCCTCAAATGATCTTAAAATGTACTTTTTATTAAGCAACAGATAGATGAACTTTTAACTTCCCATGGAGCGCTCCATTTATAAGCTGCTGCTGCCGCAGTGCATGCTGGGACAGCTTTGTCGTCACGCCCTCAAAACCCCGCCCACATTGCATCCAGACATTAAAAACACATCTCTGCACTGTGATTGGCCCGTCAGATTTAGGGCCTGGGGCATCGAACGAGGCTGCAGGCAGAAATGATTTTGGCCGCTGGTGGGCGGGGCTAGTTTACTCAGCTACTAAATGACGTCTCGTTTCTTTTTCCTTACTTGTTATTTTCTGTCAGTGTGACGAAGATGCGGCAAACCAGATGAACTAACATTTAACGCATGCGTTTCCTCCGCCATTAGATCACCGTTACATCCACCGCCAAAATCCCACCAGCCTGCACTGATGCAGATTCACTATTTAGGGGCTGAACCGTCCACTCACCCTACCCACTACGTGGATTGGGACGGCCCTTAAAGTGGCGGCCCCTCCGTGGGGATGCAGGATTAGTGTCTGGGGGCTGGTCTGGGATTGGGCCGGTGTAATACTCCAACAATGAGTGAAATAAGAAAAGACTCATTAGGTTTTTATCGACTCTTAGAAGGTTTCAACCCTTTGAACTCCTTGGCTGGATCTCATATTCAGTGGGATTAATAAAAGCATTTGGATCATTTGAGGAAATCTGTTCATCAATATATAAAAGATTTGTTGTTTATTGAAAATAAAACCAGTGCATAAAGATCACTGAATAATAATTAAACTTCAATAATAATCCATTAACCCTTTATAGGGCGCTCAGTGAAATACTTTGAAAATCCAAATTTCCAGCCAATAGTGTTACTGGAATCCAGGAAAAGACCTTATTTCCTTTGGAACATTAAAAAAATATGGATATTTTGATGGAAAAAATTAATGTCATTAAAAAGCCAACTTGCCCGAATATATTAAGAAAGATAACAAAAGTGCTTCTATAAGAAATTCAGTAAAAACATTTTATTTGGTCCAATATAACCTCAGAGGCGTTAATGCTGATACTGGCACTGACATTATTAAGTTTATAAACCTAAATATAATTGTTAACTAGGCTTATTGACGTTTTAACTTTACTTTTTAACTTTTCTATTAGCTTTTACCTTTTAATTGACTTGTTAACTTAACTGTCTTTATCCACGCTGGATCAGATCCTGACCTATTAGCTGACCTACTGTAAATGTAGAATGAACAACCTGGGATTCACATGGAAAATAATAGAATATAGTCGACTTCTTAAACATGTTTGTTCATTTCCATAGTTGCTCTTAAGTAAACACATTCTCAGAAAATAAAATTTTTTTATATATTACAAAAATCTAAAGCTGACTAATAGTTTCTTTTTATTTTTTTATGTTTGTGACTCAATATTGGACAAAAACACAGATTAACCTTCACAGCCTCAGAAATACGAGATTTATGGACAGAAAGTAAACCTGGACATGGAATGATGTTTAGTTTTTATAAAGTGTTGTTCTAATGTTTTTTGTTGTTTGCAGTCATATAAATATATTAGTGTGATAACTTAGTATACGTTCGACTGGTTTTTGGTAAACATCTATTTTGAATTTAAACCCCCCCCTGGAGAAAACTCCACCAGCTGCCACTATATTAAACAATAATGAAACTTAAAATGATCTCATCTCTGCCCCATCACACATGCTTCCCATAATCAGGATTAAAGTGGGTTTGGTCCAACATAACCACTCTTAGGTTATGTTGGACCAATAAAATGTGTCCACTTGGAAATCCAAAAGACACGTAACAAAAGATAGCGATGAGAAAATTAAACGCAAAAAACATCACAATCCCTTATGTTGCTGGAGTGTCTGAAAAGCTCAAAAGGATTTTCTCCAAACACAAAATCCCAGAACATTTCAAACCAAACCCTTAAATGGCTTGAATTGTACTGGGATTTAGTGTTTGGAGTCTGCCTTTTAATGACCAACCCTCAGACAGGTTTCAGATATTACAGGCTAACAATGGAACCAAACAACCCATTCATCGGTTACCTTTTGCATGTTTCCAAGCTCCACCTTTAAGCACATGATGCAGTCTTTCCGCAGGCAGCATCATTATTCTCACTGCATCATCAACCTACGATAAAAACTCCAAACTGACCTCCTCTGCTAGAAGGCCTCTGTCATGGCGGATGTTTGGCACCACTCCGCTTTACATTTCATCACAAAGACCTCCTTCTGCACAGAGGACTGTATCCTACGGTAAACTGCTCACCAGGCTGAAGGTGAAGCGTTTGAGTCTGTTTCTAAACGACCACCTCCATCCTATCTCTGCCTTTTCCTAAACTCGGCAGTGACTCCCTAATTCTACTCCACGTTCTCAGCATCAGATCAGAACAAGGAGAAGCAGGTTTCTGCTGAGCAACAAGCCTTGGATCAGCAGCAGCTTCTGAAGAAAGAAAAGCTGTTATTGTTCCAGCTAAAAGCTTTAATTTCCCTCTCTGGGTTAGGCACAGCACTGTTGCCATGGTTTCAGCGTTACTGTAGTGATGTTCGGCCTCCTTGTTCAAAACTACGAATCGTTTCTTCATCACCGCCTTTCCTGTTTAGACTGAGCTCAATAATAATCTCAGGGTGTTTCTGACATCATCTGTTTTGCAGTTTCTGTGGCATCCACTGTCGCCATGGTAACACAGCCAACAGACGGCTGAAGCCAATAAACACGATGCATCGTGATGCGATACCGAAAGATTACATCATGTATTACACACGTGTGTTATTACGCATGTTAGCTGCTAAAAAAGATGAAATAATTTGATGATAAGATCAAATGTTTCTTTATATTTCTATCCACCTCTATATAGTGGATGGATGGCAGCAGGATGTCCCCCCTACCACTACACCACCTCCTCCATGCCTCACAGGTGGAACCATATATGATCCAATTACACCTCCAGGCTGTGCAGAACCTGCCCGACCCCCAGAACCAAACCCAGTTCAGACGGTTTGGGATGAACCGGACCTCAGTGGCAGCCATACGGTCCGTGACGGCTGTGCAGGAGGTTCTGATTCAGTCAAAGAGAAACCAAATAATAACGGTGATGCTTTTATTTTGAAAGCAGCAGCTCGTTCCTGTCGTTGGAGTCAGAACCGGCAGCAGAACCGCGCTTAATGTCCGATCAATGAGCAGACAGAACAGATTTAGAAGGGAAATATAAACCCTACCAATCAGGGGCTGCTATCCAGATCGCCATGGCAACAGATTAAAGTATAAAGTTCATTATGACCCTAACAGAACCTCCCAGAACCAGCAAACAGAACTCGCTCTGTGGAACTAATCCCTAACAGACCCGGTTCCTAACAGCTCCATCCCTGCTGCATCACCAACCTTCCTCCTGAGAGAGACGAGCTAAATCAGAAGCAACGCACCGGTCTGCTGCGGCGGGAACGGCTCTGTCCTCCATCAGCCGGTCCTCCTGGTGCCGCGCAGGAAGTGAAGTCAGACGCTAAATCAAAGTTAGAAAGTGGGAAGTGGTTCAGCTGCAGCGTGGACCGGACTCACTTCCTTTAATGAAGTCAAGCTTCCCCTCAGCGGGTCGCTGCGGTCAGGAGAACCCTAGCTGTTACTATGGGAACCAACTGTTGTCAGAATCAGCACGACCCAAACGCTCTTCCCATCCGACGCTTTACTGGACCCGGTTCTGCAGGACCTGAGGAGGCTGATGAAGGTCTCTGCTGTTCCGGGATTTAAGGGACCGTTTCCTTGAGAACAGGAACTCAAACCCGGATGTTTTCCTCCCTCTGCCAACCCAAACATCCAGGAATGCTTCAGGAAGCTCCTCAAGCTGATGCTAGTTTGGTTCCTCCTGCAGGTCTGGACCCTGAACATCTGAGGAACCCTCTTCTTCCTCAGCTGCATGGCCTCAGTAAGGCGTCTGAACAATTCCTGGATAGCGGAGCGGTTCTGATCCGTTATCTGGGAACATCAGGACCGGTCTGACCCACAGCTGTTCTTCTCCTCCATCCAGCGGAGCAGAAACCAGACATGGAGGAGCATTAGGTCTGTCTTCATGGTAACTATCTGTTGATCTCTACCCCGCCATGACTGGACCAGGTCTCCAGACCAGCTCTGGACTAGTTGCTATGGAGACGCCGCCCCCCCCCCCCCCCCCCTCCCCCCCCCGCCTGCACCTCCTATCCTTCCCCAGCAGGGAGCAGACGCTCTTCCAGGTCAATAATGCACGGATCAACCGTCTGGACCCAGAGAGGAGGGAGGGCCGGGTCAGAACCAGAGCCTGGCTGTTGTTTTCCAGGGTGTGTCCGTCTGACTGAAACCACGGCGACCGAACCGCCGACTCACTCTGACTCACTCCAGCACCAGCAGACGCTCGCCCCCTCCCTGTCAGCCCGTCTCTGAGTCCCGGCTGGAAGCAGGTCCTGGAGAACCTACTGGGTCAGCGGTGATGGTGGAGAATATCAGCTGGTTCTACTGAGGTGTTCCTAATAAAGTGGCCGGGTTTTCTGCAGG